>NC_092151.1:82514955-82737078 GCF_045791955.1 Oncorhynchus clarkii lewisi | reverse complement strand
ACTGTCCTCTGCTTCACACAAACACTGAAAACACATAGCAACACTTTACATTTTGTTACTTTATAGCCTTATTCTAAAATGTATTACATTGTTTGTTCCCTCATCAATCTACACACAATACCCCATAATGACAAAGCAAAAACAAGTGAAGACATTTTTGCAAATTTATAAAAAATGAACAACTAAAATATTGCATTTACATTGGTATTCAGACCCTTTACTCTGTACTTTGTTGAAGCATCTTTGGCAGTGATTACAGCCTTGAGTCTTCTTGGGTATGACGCTTCAAGCTTGGCACACCTGTATTTTGGCAGTTTCTCCCATTCTTCACTGCAGATCCTCTCAAGCTCTGTCAGGTTGGATGGGGAGAGTCGTTGCACAGCTATTTTCAGGTCCATTCAAAGATATTCGATCGGGTTCAAGTCTGGGCTCTGGCTGGGCCACTCAAGTACATTCAGAGATTTGTCCCGAAGCCACTCCTGCGTTGTATTGGCTGTGTGTTTAGGGTCGTTGTCCTGTTGGAAAGTGAACCTTCGCCCCAGCAGGTTTTCATCAAGGTTCTCTCTGTACTTTGCTCCGTTCATCTTTGCCTCGATCCTGACTAATCTCCCAGTCCCTGCCCATGAAAAACATCACCACAGCATGATGCTGCCACCACCATGCTTCACTTTAGGGATGGTGCCAGATTTTCTCCAGACGTGACACTTGGCATTCAGGCTAAAGAGTTCAATCTTGGTTTCATCAGACCAGAGAATCTTGTTTAGGTGGCTTTTGGCAAACTCCAAGCAGGCTGTCATGTGCCTTTTACTGAGGAGAGGCTTCCATCTGGCCGCTCCACCATATAGGTCTGTTTGGTGGAGTGCTGCAGAGATGGTTGTCCTTCTGGAGATGGTTGTCCTTCTCCCATCTCCACAGAGGAACTCTTGAACTCCCTCAGAGTGACCATCGGGTTCTTGGTCACTTCCCTGACCAAGGCCCTTTTCCCCAAATTGCTCAGTTTAGAGTCTTGGTGGTTCCAAACTTCTTCCATTTAAGAATGAAGGAGGTTACTATGTTCTTGAGGACCTTCAAGGCTGCAGAAATGTTTTGGTACCCTTCCCCTGATCTGTGCCTCGACACAATCCTGTCTCAGAGCTCTACAGACAATTCCTTCGACTTCATGGCTTGGTTTTTGCTCTGACATGCACTGTTCACTGTTGGACCTTATATAGACAGGTGTGTGCCTTTCCAAATTATGTCCAATCAATTGAATTTACCCCAGGTGGACTCCAATCAAGTTGTAGAAACATCTCATGGATTATTAATGGTAACAGGATGCACCTGAGCTAAATTTCGAGTCTCATAGCAAAGGGTCTGAATACTTATTGAAACCTGTTTTCACTTTGTCATTATGGTGTGTTGTGTGTAGATTGTTGAAGACATTTGCTTTATTAATCCATTTTAGAATAAGGCTGTAACGTATCAAAATGTGGAAAAAGTCAAGGGGTCTGAATACTTTCCGAAGGCACTGTATGTGATCTGTCCACTGAATCACAACACTTCTATAACCAGAACAGCATTGTTCAGTAACAATAAATGTAATGAAAGTGTTGTGTCGGCAGTGATTTGATTACACGCTGGTATTTTGGAACAGCTGTTCTGATATAAACATGCATGACGTGCTGCTGGGATGTTTATCTCTCGTGTCCAACAGGCTAAAGTACTTAACAGCAGCAAAGTGAAACAGCTCAGCTTGCTGCCAGTCTACGCCTCCACAGGGCCAATCCAAAAGTTGTTATCCTAACCTTATTATGACCTTCTCTTATGGTTTAACCGTCTGAGCTATAAAGAAATCAGGTCTGGATGATAAAATGTGGCGTACTTGAACTAGGCCTAGATTCATGATGTCACAATGTACAGTAGGAGAAAAGAAAACGGCGCTTTCTCCCCTTTTATCTCTCTCTCTCTCTGATATCTAATCATTTACAGATTCATTAAGTCTGCTGCTTTAATGATATTACATCACTATATAGGCTATTACATAAATATATGAGATATTACATGACTATATGAGATATTGCATAAATATATGATATATTATATAACTATATGAGATATGACTTAACTATATGAGATATGACTTAACTATATGAGATATTACATTACTATATGAGATATTACATAAATATATGAAATATGACATTACTATATGAACTATTACATAAATATATTAGATATTACATGCAGATAAAATAATATATGTCCCAGTAGTAACTATACACTGAGTGTACATAACGTTAAGAACACTTACTCTTTCCATGAAATCCAGGTGAAAGCTATGATCCCTTATTGATGTCACTTGTTAAATCCACTTCAATCAGTGTAGAGGAAGGAGCGGAAACAGGTCAAAGAAGGATTTTGAACCTTGAGACAATTGAGACATGGAGTGTGTATGTGTGCCATTCAGAGAGTGATGACAAAAGATTTAAGTGCCTTTGAACGGGGTATGATAAAAGGTGCCAGGCGCACCGGTTTGAGTCTGTTAAGAACTACAATGCTGCTGGATTTGTCATGCTCAGCAGTTTCCCATGTGTATCAAGAATGGTCCACCACCCAAAGGACATCCAGCCAACTTGACACAACTGTGGGAAGCATTGGAGTCAACATGGGCCAGCATCCCTGTGGAATGCTTTCAACATCTTGTAGAGTCCATGCCCCGATGAATTGAGGCTGCTCTGAGGGCAAAGGGGCACGGGGTTGTTCCTAATGTTTGGTATGCTCGGTGTGTATGGACTAACTTCAGTAGTACTACAGTATAAACTATTACCTGCAGACAGAAGCTAGGAGACAATAGTTCCCCATGACGCATCATCTTTAACTCTTGACCTGTCTATGTGTCTTTCAGTTGTCCTCATTGACCTCACAATGTGTTAATTTGTCACTTGGCTCACTCAGTTGACCAATCAAAGGAGGGGTTGAATTTTAATTGGATATAGTATAAATTATAAGTGTGTTTGGCTACTGTTCTAATCCATAGAACTGACTGAGCCAAGTGTTTGTAATAGGGCACAGTTAGTGCCTGTTAACAACCCTGAATGAGCCATTCACCCAACTGTACAGTTTTAGGATCAAGTAAAAGAAAGTTAAAATTTCCGATTCAGCAAATGAGATTTGTCTTAGCTCTACTCATTTCATTTGGACTGAGAAGTGGTGGCTCTGCTCTCGTTTTGCTTGGCCTTGACAGCCAGCTGGACATCCAGCCGTGTGAGGCGGAGCCCCATACAGTACATCCACTCACTCAAATGTCTGTGTTGAATAGTTTTATGAGTAAGTAAACACTTCTTTTTACTGTTTGACTTATTTCCCCGCTGTATCCTTGGCCTGCCCTGAACCAAGGTACAGTAAATGTAGCGTCCACTACAGGAAGACAGAGTAGTCCAGTAGAGCACACACTCAGACGGATGATCAGTCAGTTGCTTGTGTTTCCTCCAAAACGCACCACTGAATGTGGCCTGACTGTCTAGCATTTACCTTTTTGTGTGTAGGTATTAAAGACAGGGAGAGGGATGGAGAGGGAAGGAGAGAGAGAGATAGAGAGGAGTGGGATGCAAAGGTCAGCAGGTAACCCCCAGATAGACAAAGACAAAGAAGAAGCTGATTACTCCCAAGTTGTTGATATTATGCAGTCCAACTGTCTGTCTGTCTTTCTGGAATTCCATGCGGATGTGTTTGAAGACAAAAAGGGCCTGCACAGTAGACTGCTACCATGCGCTGCTCCTAACACCAATGCCCTTATGTGTTTGATACTCCCCATGCTCTCGCCTCCTCCACCCCATTATTTTATTGAGACACTAGATGATTTGGTTACGCCCATATCCCATATTGTACACTGCTAAGTACAGTAGGTTTGGGTGGGTGTGCGTGGTTGTGTGGGTGTGTGCATGTGTGGGTGTGTTGCTGTGTGCGGGTGTGAGAGTGTGGGTGGGTGTGTGCTTGTATTTACGAGTGCCGTTGTGTGATGTGATGGCTGAGTGGTTTGTAAACCCTGCATACAGAGAGGGCTAAGCTATTTGTGTGTCATAGGGGCCCAGGGATACACACACACACTCACACACACACACACAGAGGGCTTAGCAGCTGTGTTTCTGTGTCATAGGGGCCGAGGGGTGCAGACGGTCCACTGGGGGAACCAGGACCTGAGGGCACCAAGGTAAACATCTTCTCACCCTCAGAAGAACATTATACTGAATGTCCTCTTTCTACCTGACTTAAAACCTTGTTCTGTGCACTTTGACCTGATTAAAAGTATATTTGTTGCCTCACTAAGATCTCTCTTTATTCCTCTCCTTCTCTCTCTCTTGCTCTTCTGCAGGGAGAGCAGGGGGAAGGTGGAAAGAAAGGGGAGCCTGGGTTCATAGTGAGTACTCTGCATCACCTGTCTGCTTTACTTTCTACCACTGACCCAGCACAGGCCTCAAGAACATGTGTGCTTTTAATTTAACATCAGAAATGTATATACAACGTGTGTGCGTGTGTGTGCGTGTGCGTCTGCGTCTGTGGCAGTGTGTGTGTGGGAGTTTGCTCCTGTCCTGTGTGTTTCTGCACATGACTCTGTCCCTATACTGATTAGAGGGCACATTGAATAGGGTACAGGAGGCCACTTACGATGACAAAATAATTGGATCTCAACAGAAAGTCCCTTATTGTTCACCTGAGGCAAGAATGAGGCAGGGTTACTTCCTGTATCACCCCTGCTGACCAATTACAGGCCAGAATGAGGCAGCATTTCTTCCTGTATCACTCCTGCTGACCAATGACAGGCCAGAATGAGGCAAAGTTACTTCCTGTATCACCCCTGCTCCTGCATTCATTCTACACAACAGACTCCACTGTGTAGGAGACCTACCCCATGTGTTATTATTCCTACATCTGAGTGAAAAGGTTACACTTGGGCCACCATAACCTGAGGTTTAAATTGCCATTAAGATCTGTGTGGGAGATCGGTAGACTTTAATGAACGGTTTTATTTGCAGAGGGTGCCATTCTTCTGATGGCTGTATCAAGTTATAGTCAATGAAAAACCTCTTCCAGCTCACAGTAATGAAACGTGAGCTATGTCAATAAAGAGCTGCCGCATGCAAGAGGAAAATGTACCCTGCTCTGTATTTTAACTGTAATCAATGTGTTGCTCTTTATTTGGGATGAAAAACATGAAAAACCTACCCTGGCTTTATATTTGCTAGCGTCATTGTCTCCATTTTGGTTGGGGGATTTCATTAAAACACAACCTGTAGATGGGTAGAGCCATTGGTTGGATGGAGAGAGTTTATGAAGGTAGATTATAGTGAGTCATTTTTGCTCATCATTTTGGATGAATCTAGATGAGTGTAATGGTTCCTAACATGATGGACCAGTGCACCCGTGTCATCTCTAGCTTTGATGTCCTGTGTTCTAGTATTATGCTTGTTCTAGTATTGAAAAATGGACAACAAAGTATCTCTTCTATTCTATCTTTGATGTCTTCAATGGCATTTCGTTTTACAGAGGATAGATGGTTCAGTTAGGAGCAGAAATGTTAACACACGTAACTGCCAAAATAATGGAAACACTCAAGTAAATGAGGGATACAAACTATATTGAAAGCAGGTGCTTCCACACAGGTGTGGTTCCTGACTTAATTAAGCAAACTGATGAGCTTGAAAACGATGTGAACCATATGCCATGGCCGTCTCAGTCATCAGATCTCAATCCAATTGAACACTTATGGGAGAATCTGGAGCGGCGCCTGAGACGGCGTTTTCCACCACCATCAACAAAACACCAAATTGTGGAATTTCTAGTGGAAGAATGGTGTCGCATCCCTCCAATAGAGTTCCAGACAGTTGTAGAATCTATGCCAAGGTGCATTGAATCTCTTCTGGCTGGTGGTGTCCCAACGCCCTTTTAAGACATTTTATATTGGGTTTTCCTTTATTTTGGCATTTTTGAGGATATCTTGGATAATAGAAGATATTCATGAGACTTGCATACAGTGTAGGATCTTAATTTGTGCCAGTTTGTTACAGCAGGAAAATAATCCTGCAGCAACAGGTCATGTGAATTATTACAGTATGTGGAATATATACTTAACAAAAATATAAACTCAACATGTAATGTGTTGGTCCCATGTTTCATGCAGTGGCGGCTGGTGGGAGGAGCTATAGGAGGACGGGCTCATTGTAATGTCTGGAACAGAATTAATGGAATGGTATCAAACACATCCAACATATGGAAACCACATGTTTTGACTCTGTTCCATAATTCTATTCCAGCAATTACAATGAGCCCGTACTCCTATATCTCCTTCCACTAGCCTCCACTTGTTTCCTAAACTGAAGAAAAGAAAATCCCAGAAATGTTCCATATTCACAAAAAGCTGATTTCTCTCAAATTGTGCACAAATCGGTTTGCATACCTGTTAGGGAGCATTTCTCCATCCACCTGACATATCAAGAAGCTGATTAAACAGCACAATCATTGCACAGGTGCACCTTGAGCTGGGGACAGTAAAAGGCCACTCTAAAATGTGCAGTTTTGTCACACGACACAAAGCCACAGATGTCTCAAGTTTTGAGGGAGTGTGCAATTGGCATGCTGACTGCAGGAATATCCCCCTGAGCTGTTGCCAGAGAATTGAATGTTCATTTCTCTACCCTAAGCCACCTCCGATGTCATTTTAGAGAATTTGGCAGTACGTCCAACCGGCCTCTCAACCGCACACCACGTGTAACCACGCCAGCCCAAGACCTCCACATCCGGCTTCTTCACCTGTGGGATCATCTGATCCCAGCCACCCAGAAAAGCTGATGAAACGGTTTGAGCAACCGAAGAATTTCTTCTCGTGCTCGTCGTCCTCACCAGGTCTTGACCTGACTGCAGTTCGGCATAGTAACCCACTTCAGTGGGAAAATCCTCACCTTTGATGGCCACTGGCATGCAGAAGAAGTGTGCTCTTCACGGATGAATCCGGTTTCAACTGTACCGGGCAGATGGCAGACAGCGTGTATGGTGTCCTGTGCTCAAGCGGTTTGCTGATGTCAACGTTGTGAACAGAGTGCGCCATGGTGGCAGTGGGGTTTTGGTATAGGCAGACATAAGCTACGGACAACGAACACAATTGCATTTTATCCTGAGGCCTATTGTTGTAGGCTTTTCACCATCACCTCATGTTTCAGCATGATAGAGAAAGGCCCCATGTTGCAAGCATCTGTACACATTTCCTGGAAGCTGAAAATGTCCCAGTTCTTCCATGGTCTGCATACTCACCAGACATGTCACCCATTGAGCATGTTTGGGATGCTCTGGATCAACGTGTACGACAGTGTGTTCCAGTTCCCGCCAATGTCCAGCAACTTCACACAGGAGTGGAACAATATTCCACAGGGCACAATCAACAGCCTGATCAACTCTAGGTGAAGGAAATGAGTCGCGCTGCATGATGCAAGTGGTGGTCACACCAGATACTGACTGGTTTTCTGATCCACGCCCATAGATTAGGGCCTAATGAATTTATTTCAATTGACAAATTTCCTTATAGGAACTGTAACTCAGTAAAATCTTTGAAATTGTTGCATGCTGTGTTTATATTTTTGTTCAGTATAATAAATTGACATTTTTGTAGGGGTTGATACATTTTTCATAAAGGGAAAAACAAGTCTGAAATTTCAGAGGAAATTACAAACTTCAGGAGCCTTTTAAAACCTCAAATATTCTACAAGTTTTAAATGTGCTGCATTGCAGGTAAGATCTCCTGCAATGTGGTGATCAAATTAAGATCCTACATCTGTAATACGAACTAGTGTTCGTAGTCCACTAGGGACGGTACTGTATAACTGGTACACTCATCATGCAATTATCCCGGCAGGGGTGGGCAATTCCAGTCCTCGGGGGCCTGATTGGTTTTGCCCCAGCTAACACACCTGACTCCAATAATCACCTAATCATGATCTTCAGTTTAGAATGCAATTTGATTAATAAGCTGTGTTTGCTAGGGCTGGAGAAACATTGTGACACCAATCAGGCCCCCGAGGACTGGAGTTTCCCACCCCTGAATTGTCGTGACTCAACTATCTATTACATGCCTTTCCTCTTGCAGGGTAAAGCTGGCGGTCCAGGGGAGAGAGGCCTATCAGGGAAACCTGTGAGTACCTTGCATTACATTCACCTACACACTGTATCTCCATTACTTTGACAGGTGTGATTGACAGGTTTGGTTGAGATGTTTGATTGACAGGTTTGATTGACATGAGGTAAAGAGGCCAACACCAGAGCTTACATGGGACTATGTATTAAAAGTCCCGCCCCTATAAAGAATTTCAACCACAGTTTTCTACCTGTTTTATAGGCCCCCGTTACAATTATTTACACCACACTTTCTACCTGTAATATATGCCCCTAATTAAAATTATTTCCACCACAGCTTTCTACCTGTAAAATAATCCTTGCCCTATAAATCATTTCCACCACAGATTTCTACCTGTAATACAGTCCCAGTCCTATAAAGAACTTCCACCACTGCTTTCTACCTGAAATATAGTCCCCCATTAAAATACTTTCCACCACTGCTTTCTATCTGAAATATAGTCCCCCATTAAAATACTTTCCACCACTGCTTTCTATCTGAAATATAGTCCCCCATTAAAATACTTTCCACCACTGCTTTCTACCTGAAAAATAGTCCCCCATTAAAATACTTTCCACCACTGCTTTCTACCTGAAATATAGTCCCCCATTAAAATACTTTCCACCACTGCTTTCTATCTGAAATATAGTCCCCCATTAAAATACTTTCCACCACTGCTTTCTACCTGAAATATAGTCCCCCATTAAAATACTTTCCACCACTGCTTTCTATCTGTAATATATGCCCCCATTAAAATACTTTCCACCACTGCTTTCTACCTGAAATATATGCCCCCATTAAAATACTTTCCACCACTGCTTTCTATCTGAAATATAGTCCCCCATTAAAATACTTTCCACCACTGCTTTCTATCTGTAATATATGCCCCCATTAAAATCCTTTCCACTACAGCTTTCTACCTGTAAAATAATCCTGGCCCTATAAAGAATTTCCACCACTTCTTTCTACCTGTAATATACTGTAGGCCCGATTACAATAATTTCCACCACAGCATAAACGACACAACTTTTGCAGATAATGTGTAAAAGCGCAGGCACCAAACACGTTTGAAATCATGATTTTATAATATTTGTGGTAATAAATCGCAGATTCCAAGGTCAATTACCTACAGGACAATATTTCGAATGAATTACACAAAAACAAATACACCCCGTCCAACAGCCCTGTAGTAACAACACTTCACAATTCTCCACACATGTACCAGCATACAATCCTTTCTCCAAATAAAGATGCACAATGCTTGTCAGTTATATTATACAGTACTAGGATGTTAGTCCATCCATAAAGATTAGAAATTATACAAAATTAAACTGTAGGTGCAAACCTGTCTATGACTTCACTCTTTCCCAAGTGTGTTAGTATGTATATCTTTGTCAATTGTCATGACGCATTCTATCTTGGGTCATTGGGCTCCTAAGCCAGGTATGTAGATGTCTTAATTAATGCACAGAAAGATGTCTCACAAATGCTAACTGGGATGGTCAGCGCGGCCTGTATGATTGTCTTCAGTGATGGGAACATATCCGGGTCTAACAATTTATACACACAGGACATGTCAAAAGTGGCATCTTTCTTTTTTTGAGAGGTAATGTTTAGCAAGGACTACCTTCTCTGGCTTGAGAGGAATGTGCCATGTTTGTCTTGTGTGGGCCTCCCTGTCCTGTCTGGTAACCTCTCTCTGTGTTCTCTCTGTCCTGTCTGCTAACCTCTCTCTATGTTCTCTCTGTCCTGTCTGGTAACCTCTCTCTGTCCTGTCTGGTAATCTCTCTCTGCCCTGTCTGGTAACCTCTCTCTGTGTTCTCGCTGTCCTGTCTGGTAACCTCTCTCTGTGTTCTCTCTGTCCTGTCTGGTAACCTCTCTCTGTGTTCTCTCTGTCCTGTCTGGTAACCTCTCTCTGTGTTCTCTCTGTCCTGTCTGGTAACCTCTCTCTGTCCTGTCTGGTAACCTCTCTCTGTCCTGTCTGGTAATCTCTCTGTCCTGTCTGGTAACCTCTCTCTGTCCTGTCTGGTAACCTCTCTCTGTCCTGTCTGGTAACCTCTCTCTGTGTTCTCGCTGTCCTGTCTGGTAACCTCTCTCTGTGTTCTCTCTGTCCTGTCTGGTAACCTCTCTCTGTGTTCTCTCTGTCCTGTCTGGTAACCTCTCTCTGTGTTCTCTCTGTCCTGTCTGGTAACCTCTCTCTGTCCTGTCTGGTAACCTCTCTCTGTCCTGTCTGGTAATCTCTCTGTCCTGTCTGGTAACCTCTCTCTGTCCTGTCTGGTAACCTCTCTCTGTCCTGTCTGGTAACCTCTCTCTGTCCTGTCTGGTAACCTCTCTCTGTCCTGTCTGGTAACCTCTCCCTGTGTTCTCTCTGTCCTGTCTGCTAATCTCTCTCTGTGTTCTCTCTGTCCTGTCTGCTAACCCCTCTCTGTGTTCTCTCTGTCCTGTCTGCTAACCTCTCTCTGTGTTCTCTCTGTCATGCCTGCTAACCTCTCTCTGTGTTCTCTCTGTCCTGTCTGCTAACCTCTCTCTGTGTTCTGTCTGTCCTGTCTGCTAACCTCTCTCTAACCTCGCTCTGTCCTGTCTGGTAACCTCTCTCTGTCCTGTCTGGTAACCTCTCTCTGTGTTCTCTCTGTCCTGTCTGCTAACCTCTCTCTGTCCTGTCTGGTAACCTCTCTCTGTGTTCTCTCTGTCCTGTCTACTAACCTCTCTCTGTCCTGTCTGGTAACCTCTCTCTGTCCTGGCTGATAACCTCTCTCTGTCCTGTCTGGTAACCTCTCTCTGTGTTCTCTCTGTCCTGTCTGGTAACCTCTCTCCGTGTTCTCTCTGTCCTGTCTGGTAACCTCTCTCTGTGTTCTCTCTGTCCTGCCTGCTAACCTCTCTCTGTGTTCTCTCTGTCCTGTTTGGTAACCTCTCTCTCTGTCCTGTCTGGTAACCTCACTCTGTCCTGGCTGGTAACCTCTCTCTGTCCTGTCTGCTAACCTCTCTCTGTCCTGTCTGCTAACCTCTCTCTGTCCTGTCTGCTAACCTCTCTCTGTGTTCTCTCTGTCCTGTCTGCTAACCTCTCTCTGTGTTCTCTCTGTCCTGACTGCTAACCTCTCTCTGTGTTGTCTATGTCCTGTTTGGTAACCTCTCTCTGTCCTGTCTGGTAACCTCTCTCCGTGTTCTCTTTGTCCTGTTTGGTAACCTCTCTCTGTCCTGTCTGGTAACCTCTCTCTATGTTCTCTCTGTCCTGTCTGGTAACCTCTCTCTGTCCTGTCTGCTAACCTCTCTGTGTGTTATCTCTGTCCTGTCTGCTAACCTCTCTCTGTGTTCTCTCTGTCCTGTCTGCTAACCTCTCTCTGTGTTCTCTCTGTCCTGTCTGCTAGCCTCTCTCTGTGTTCTCTCTGTCCTGTCTGGTAACCTCTCTCTGTGTTCTCTCTGTCCTGTCTGCTAACCTCTCTCTGTGTTCTCTCTGTCCTGCCTGCTAACCTCTCTCTGTGTTCTCTCTGTCCTGTTTGGTAACCTCTCTCTGTCCTGTCTGGTAACCTCTCTCTGTCCTGGCTGGTAACCCCTCTCTGTCCTGTCTGCTAACCTCTCTCTGTCCTGTCTGCTAACCTCTCTCTGTCCTGTCTGCTAACCTCTCTCTGTGTTCTCTCTGTCCTGTCTGCTAACCTCTCTCTGTGTTCTCTTTGTCCTGACTGCTAACCTCTCTCTGTGTTGTCTCTGTCCTGTTTGGTAACCTCTCTCTGTCCTGTCTGGTAACCTCTCTCCGTGTGCTCTCTGTCCTGTTTGGTAACCTCTCTCTGTCCTGTCTGGTAACCTCTCTGTGTGTTCTCTCTGTCCTGTCTGCTAACCTCTCTCTGTGTTCTCTCTGTCCTGTCTGCTAACCTCTCTCTGCCCTGTCTGCTAACCTCTCTGTGTGTTCTCTCTGTCCTGTCTGCTAACCTCTCTCTGTGTTCTCTCTGTCCTGTCTGCTAACCTCTCTCTGTGTTCTCTCTGTCCTGTCTGCTAACCTCTCTCTGTGTTCTCTCTGTCCTGTCTGGTAACCTCTATCTGTGTTCTCTCTGTCCTGTCTGCTAACCTCTCTCTGTGTTTTCTCTGTCCTGTCTGGTAACTTCTCTCTGTGTTCTCTCTGTCCTGTCTGCTAACCTCTCTCTGTGTTCTCTCTGTCCTGTCTGCTAACCTCTATCTCTGTGTTCTCTCTGTCCTGTCTGCTAACCTCTCTCTGTGTTATCTCTGTCCTGTCTGCTAACCTCTTTATGTGTTCTCTCTGTCCTGTCTGGTAACCTCTCTCTGCGTTCTCTCTGTCCTGTCTGCTAACCTCTCTCTGCGTTCTCTCTGTCCTGTCTGCTAACCTCTCTCTGTGTTCTCTCTGTCCTGTCTGGTAACCTCTCTCTGTGTTCTCTCTGTCCTGTCTGGTAACCTCTCTCTGTGTTCTCTCTGTGCTGTCTGGTAACCTCTCTCCATGTTCTCTCTGTCCTGTTTGGTAACCTCTCTCTGTCCTGTCTGGTAACCTCTCTCTATGTTCTCTCTGTCCTGTCTGGTAACCTCTCTCTGTCCTGTCTGCTAACCTCTCTGTGTATTCTCTCTGTCCTGTCTGCTAACCAACCTCTCTCTGTGTTTTCTCTGTCCTGTCTGGTAACCTCTCCCTGTGTTCTCTCTGTCCTGTCTGCTAACCTCTCTCTGTGTTCTCTCTGTCCTGTCTGCTAACCTCTATCTCTGTGTTCTCTCTGTCCTGTCTGCTAACCTCTCTCTGTGTTCTCTCTGTCCTGTCTGCTAACCTCTCTTTGTGTTCTCTCTGTCCTGTCTGCTAACCTCTCTGTGTACTCTCTGTCCTGTCTGGTAACCTCTCTTTGCGTTCTCTCTGACCTGTCTGCTAACCTCTCTGTGTTCTCTCTGTCCTGTCTGCTAACCTCTCTCTGTGTTCTCTCTGTCCTGTCTGGTAACCTCTCTCTGTGTTCTCTCTGTCCTGTCTGGTAACCTCTCTCTGTGTTCTCTCTGTGCTGTCTGGTAACCTCTCTCTGTGTTGTCTCTGTCCTGTCTGCTAACCTCTCTTCCTTGCTGTCTGAAGTTCTGCTTCCCTGGATCTCCTATATTATTACAGAGACGGCATAGTATCAGTGCCGTAGCAATATGGAGAATCCTGAACAGACAAACACACAGAGAAGCAATATAACAGACAAATAATGTTTACCTGAATTTTTTCACTCAATCTTAAACCTGATTAACATTCAAATGTCTTACCTTTCACAAACCACAATACCTGTGTTCTCTCTGTTGCTTTAGCAACCAAATCAAAATACATGCAGCCATGGAACAAAACAGATGAGGTTGGCTGAAATTGTTAACATGTAAGCCTAGTGTGGGGCGGCAGGGTAGCCTAGTGGTTAGAGCATTGGACTAGTAACCGAAAGGTTGCTAGTTCGAATCCCCGAGCTGACAAGGTACAAATCTGTCGTTCTGCCCCTGAACAGGCAGTTAACCTACTGTTCCTAGGCCGTCATTGAAATTAAGAATTTGTTCTTAACTGACTTGCCTGGTAAAATAAAAAAAAGTTTAGTCTCCAATGTTTATTGAAAACAAATACATTTTCACAATGACCACTTGTTTCAAAAACATTGTTGTAGTTATTGTTTAGCTAGCCAGCCAATGTTTGCCGTATTTGCATTGTCATGAAATCAGTCAAAACACCTCAAAAGAAGACATGTTATCAATAACTTGATGAAACATGCTGAAATAATCCACCAATTATTCCCCACATGGCAGTGTCATTCTTGCTAGCAATCTTGCCATCCAGAATCACAACAGGCTGATTTATGCCCCTTGGAAGCGTGCACATCGTTTTCGTGACGTTGTCAGCCAACCCATCTATGTAGCTAGATGCTAAATAATTATATTGTAAACACACACACACACACACACACACACACACACACACACACACACACACACACACACACACTCACAATGTATCCACTTACTCCTGCAAATACAACAACCTGCTCTGTGTTTACTGAGCTGCATCTTCAATTCCGTACGTCCATCTTCTATAAATTGGGAAAAAATACTCAAATACTATCCAGCTTTGTTTTTCAACAGATAGCTACAGTTGAAGTCGGAAGTCTCCATACACCTAGGTTGGAGTCATTAAAACTCGTTTTCAACCAATCCACAAAAGTCTTGTTAAAAAAATATTGTTTTGGCAAGTCGGTTAGGATATCTACTTAGTGCATTTTTTCCAACCATTGTTTACAGATTTAATTTCACTTATAATTCACTGTATCACAATCCCAGTGGGTCAGAAGTTTACATACACAAAGTTGACTGTGCCTTTAAACAGCTTGGAAAATTCCAGAAAATGATGTCATTGCTTTAGAAGGTTCTGGTAGGCTAATTGACATCATTTGAGTCAATTGGAGGTGTACCTGTGGATGTAGTTCAAGGCCTACCTTCAAACTCAGTGACTCTTTGCTTGACTTTATGAGAAAATCAAAATAAATCAGCCAAGACCTCTGAAAAGAAATTGTAGACCTCCACAAGTCTGGTTCATCTTTGGGAGCAATTTCCAAACACCTGAAGGTACCACATTCATCTGTACAAACAATAGTATGCAAGTATAAACACCATGGGACCACATAGCCGTCATACCGCTCAGGAAGGAGACGCGTTCTGTCTCCTAGAGATGAACATACTTTGGTGCGAAAAGTGCAAATCAATCCCAGAACAACAGCAAAGGACCTTCAAATCAAATCAAATCAAATTTTATTTGTCACATACACATGGTTAGCAGATGTTAATGCGAGTGTAGCGAAATGCTTGTGCTTCTAGTTCCGACAATGCAGTAATAACAAGTAATCTAACTAACAATTCCAAAACTACTGTCTTGTACACAGTGTAAGGGGATAAAGAATATGTACATAAGGATATATGAATGAGTGATGGTACAGAGCAGCATAGGCAAGATACAGTAGATGGTATCGGGTACAGTATGTACAAATGAGATGAGTATGTAAACAAAGTGGCATAGTATAGTATAAAGTGGCTAGTGATACATGTATTACATAAGGATACCGTCGATGATATAGAGTACAGTATATACGTATGCGTATGAGATGAATAATGTAGGGTAAGTAACATTTATATAAGGTAGCATTGTTTAAAGTGGCTAGTGATATATTTACATCATTTCCCATCAATTCCCATTATTAAAGTGGCTGGAGTTGAGTCAGTGTCAGTGTGTTGGCAGCAGCCACTCAGTGTTAGTGGTGGCTGTTTAACAGTCTGATGGCCTTGAGATAGAAGCTGTTTTTCAGTCTCTCGGTCCCAGCTTTGATGCACCTGTACTGACCTCGCCTTCTGGATGATAGCGGGGTGAACAGGCAGTGGCTCGGGTGGTTGATGTCCTTGATGATCTTTATGGCCTTCCTGTGACATCGGGTGGTGTAGGTGTCCTGGAGGGCAGGTAGTTTGCCCCCGGTGATGCGTTGTGCAGACCTCACTACCCTCTGGAGAGCCTTACGGTTGAGGGCGGTGCAGTTGCCATACCAGGCGGTGATACAGCCCGCAAGGATGCTCTCGATTGTGCATCTGTAGAAGTTTGTGAGTGCTTTTGGTGACAAGCCGAATTTCTTCAGCCTCCTGAGGTTGAAGAGGCGCTGCTGCGCCTTCTTCACGACCTTGTGAAGATGCTGGAGGAAACCGGTACAAAAGTATCTATATCAACAGTAAAAATGAGTCCTATATCGATATAACCTGAAAGGCCACTCAGCAAGGAAGAAGCCACTGCTCCAAAACCACCATAAAAAAGCCAAACTACGGTTTGCAACTGCACATGGGGACAAAGATTGTTCTCTGGTCTGATGAAACCAAAATAGAACTGTTTGGCCATAATGACCATGCAAGCCGAAGGCTTGCAAGCCGAAGAACACCATCCCAACCATGAAGCACGGGGGTGGCAGCATCATGTTGTGGAGGGTGCTTTGCTGCTGGAGGGACTGGTGCACTTCACAAAATAGATGGCATCATGAGGGGGGAAAATGATGTGGATATATTGAAGCAACATCTCAAGGCATCGGTCAGGAAGTTAAAGCTTGGTTGCAAATGGATCTTCCAAATGGACAATGACCCCAAGCATACTTCCAAAGTTGTGGCAAAATGGCTTAAGGACAACAAAGTCAACGTATTGGAGTGGCCATCACAAGGCCCTGACCTCAATCGCATAGAAAATTTATGGGCAGAACTGAAAAAGTGTGTGCGATTAAGGAGGCCTACAAACCTGACTCACTTACACCAGCTCTGTCAAGAGGAATGGGCCAAAATTCACCCAATTTATTGTGGGAAGCTTGTGGAAGGCTACATGAAATGCTTGACACAAGTTTAACAATTGAAAGGCAATTCTACCAAATACTAATTGAGTGTATGTTAACTTCTGACCCACTGGGAATGTGATGAATTAAATAAAATCTGAATTAAATAATTCTCTCTACTATTATTCTGACATTTCGTAATCTTAAAATAAAGTGGTGATCCTAACTGACCTAAGACAGGGAATTTTTACTAGGATTAAATGTCAGGAATTGTGAAACTGAGTTTAAATGTATTTGGCTAAGGTGAATGTAACCTTCCGACTTCAACTGTAGCTAATTGAGCTGACGTTACCAAAAGTAGCTAACGTCATGTTAGCCTTAAGTTAGCTAGCTATCTTTATTAACAATTTTTTGCATATTTGGACAATACTTAATTAGACAGTAATTGGTTAGTTAGTGATACTTTGTCGGGTGGTGAACAGAGCTCAAGCAGTTTCATTCAGTGTCCAGATAGCTAATCAGTAACTATACTGTCAAAACCCTGCTCATGAAATCTGCTAGCTAGACTGAGTAGTCCCTCACGTTAGTTAGTTAGTTAGTTAGTTAGCTTAACATTATCTGTCAGTGCAGCTTTTGAGTCAATATGTTGAAATGTAAGTTTCTCGAATCTGGCTTACTGTGAGGTGAATAACTCTGAATAACATCATCATGGGCTAACAAAATGTGCTAAAGCAATAGCAAGCTAACAAAGTTTACCTCGATTATCCTTCTCGTCTTTGTGTTCTCTCCCTCAGAGAATGAACAGTCGCATACGGCGGAATATCATTTTTGGGGACGAATTAAAAATGTAGCACTTTGACTTCACCTCCTAAAGTGCCACCGTACACAGAAATGCTGGTTTTAGGCAGCACTGAAAAGGCAGGCCAGGGCCCATGTTTGGAGTATTCATTGCAGTGTAGCCTAGCTTGTTTTACACCATCCCAGCAGGGAAAAAGACCCAGGGCTGGGACAAAATCATTCGTGGCTATAGCCACGAAAGCCCGGGTCTGGTGGTGTCAATGGCCTGTTCCATAGTACCATGACCTTGTGGCTGGTGTGTGCTTCGATCCCCTTGTGTTCCTGGCGGCGTAAAACTGAGACTGGGATGTTTTCAATGTTGTAACAGTCTTCACTACGGGGGAAAATATCTGCTTTTCTACTTAGTTAATGATGGATTGCAGTGTTGTGATATAACCACTGAAGGATCAAATGATTCCCTACTGACGGGAAATGGGATTAAAGAAACATACAGACAAAAGTGCTCTACACAATTCATAGTGTTGGCTGCTGTTAGCCCTGTACAAACATTTCTCTCTGCATCTCTGTGTATCTGTGGCTAGCCAGACATGATGATCCCTAACTAGAGATTGCCTGGTAGTGCCTGATGCATGCTCAATGACTCTTGGATCCATTCACAGATGCTTGGCTTGCTTGTTTGGTTTGATAAATGACCTATATTCATCCCTGTTAAGTCAGACTTGGCGTAACACTTGACAAACATTGTTTCTATGTGTTATTAACTGATGTGACACACACACAGACACACAAACACACACATACTAGCAGTGACCTGTCCTGCTCAGCATCTAAATGCCATCATTTGTCATTTGCATAGAGCAAGGTCTATGTTCAAACAGGTCAGTTTGTGTGTTTCGGGGGAATGAATGGGTGTTGTTGCGGTGTTATAGTTAAGCAATAAGGCCCGAGGGGGTGTGGTATATGGCCAATATACCATGGCTAAGTGCTTTTCTTAGCAACGACGCAACGCAGAGTGCCTGGATACAGGCCTTAGTCATGGTATATTGGTCATATAACACAAACCCCTGAGGTGCCTTATTGCTATTATAAACGAGTTGCCAACGTAATTAGAGCAGTCGAAATACGTGTTTTGTCATACCCGTAGTATACTGTCTGATATACCACAGCTGTCAGCCAATCAGCATTCAGGGATCGAACCACCCGGTTTATAACAGGTAATTTCTCATGAGCAGTAAAACACACAATAATGCAGCTGGAACTCCCAACTTGTATAACATGGTGAGACCATGAAATTGCCATCAGACATCTCTACTGTACATTGATCTATAGAAGAGTGGGCTTTTAGAGTTGGGTGCTGCAGATTGGGCTTTTAGAGTGAGGTTTACTCCAGTAACTAACAGTATGTTTACTCCAGTAACTAACAGTATGTTTACATCAGTAACTAGCAGTATGTTTACTCCAGTAACTAACAGTATGTTTACTCCACTCCAGCAACTAACAGTATGTTTACTCCAGTAACTAACAGTATGTTTACTCCACTCCTGCAACTAACAGTATGCTTTCTCCAATAACGAACAGTATGTTTACTCCAGTAACTAACAGTAAGTTTACTCCAGTAACTAACAGTAAGTTTACTCCAGTAACTAACAGTATGTTTACTCCAGTAACTAACAGTATGTTTACTCCAGTAACTAACTGTATGTTTACTCCAGTAACTAACAGTACGTTTACTCCAGTAACTAACAGTACGTTTACTCCAGTAACTAACAGTACGTTTACTCCAGTAACTAACAGTACGTTTACTCCAGTAACTAACAGTAGGTTTACTCCAATAACTAACAGTATGTTTACTCCAGTAACTAACAGTATGTTTACTCCAGTAACTAACAGTATGTTTACTCCAGTAACTAACAGTATGTTTACTCCAGTAACTAACAGTATGTTTACTCCAGTAACTAACAGTATGTTTACTCCAGTAACTAACAGTAGGTTTACTCCAATAACTAACAGTAGGTTTACTCCAGTAACTAACTGTATGTTTACTCCAGTAACTAACAGTACGTTTACTCCAGTAACTAACAGTACGTTTACTCCAGTAACTAACAGTACGTTTACACCAGTAACTAACAGTACGTTTACTCCAGTAACTAACAGTATGTTTACTCCAGTAACTAACAGTAGGTTTACTCCAGTAACTAACAGTATGTTTACTCTAGTAACTAACAGTATGTTTACTCCAGTAACTAACAGTATGTTTACTCCAGTAACTAACAGTATGTTTACTGCCGTGAGGAAACTATTAAAGCTAACAAAGATCTGACAGGCAGCGTAGAGGAACTCAATCTTCTCCCCAGTCACCTCTAGAGCCACAGCGCCATCTTGTGTTCAGTGTTGAAAAATACATCTTTGAGGAACAGAGTGACTAAGCAAAGCTCTGAAGTCATCTGCTCTTTCATATCATCTTCCTTAAATGACTGCATGCACTTTATGATAGTGTCATTGAATAATGGCTTTCTTAACCGCCCCCATATTTCAGCCTGGATGTTCCGTTCAGTTCCCGCTGACATATTATGGGAGCATTTGTGCACACAGAGCTTTCATTTACAGTTTTAATAAAAGTATTCCCGTGTTATAAGGAATCATGATTTATTGCTGTTTCCAGCCCTCTCTCTCTCTGAGGGCATTTGTAAGAAGAGTTCTGAGAATTACCAGTCCCATCCATCTTTCCTCCGTTCCTTTTTCATCAGTTTGCTCTGTGCTGTACAGACAGATTTCAGTTGGTCATTGTGTTATGTGATCTAGGGTAAGTGCTGTACACTTACCATTACAACAGCGGTTGAAGAGAAAACCTACAGGAGGGTAGCTCTCCAGGAACAGGGTTGGAGAGAACCTACAGGAGGGTAGCTCTCCAGGAACATGATTGGAGAGAGAACCTACAGGAGGGTAGCTCTCCAGGAACAGGGTTGGAGAGAGAACCTACAGGAGGGTAGCTCTCCAGGAACAGGGTTGGAGAGAGAACCTACAGGAGGGTAGCTCTCCAGGAACAGGGTTGGAGAGAGAACCTACAGGAGGGTAGCTCTCCAGGAACAGGGTTGGAGAGAGAACCTACAGGAGGGTAGCTCTCCAGGAACATGGTTGGAGAGAGAACCTACAGGAGGGTATCTCTCCAGGAACATGGTTGGAGAGAACCTACAGGAGGGTAGCTCTCCAGGAACAAGGATGGCGAGCCCTGCTAGAGAGACCTGCTGTATACTTACTATTACAACAGGGGTTGTAAATAGTAGACCACTTAAAGGTCCCTTACAGTACAAGTACAGGAGTATCATGGCAAACTGGTAGACTGTCCAATAGTTTCTATGCTCAGACCATCAGGCTTCTGAAAAGCCACCACTAGTCAGCTACCTACTTCCCCTATGGACACCCCAATCCCACCCCTGCTACTCCCCCCTGCTACTCCCCCTATGCACAGCCCTCCTTAGATCAGCTGATATCTCAAAGTACTGTACAGAAACCCAGCCTAAAACCCCAAACAGCAAGCAATGCAGGTGTAGAAGCACGGTGGCTAGGAAAAACTCTCTAGAAAGGCCAAAACCTAGGAAGAAACCTAGAGAGGAACCAGGCTATGAGGGGTAGCCAGTCCTCTTCTGGCTGTGCCGGGTGGAGATTATAACAGAACATGGCCAAGATGTTCAAATGTTCATAAATGACCAGCATGGTCAAATAATAATAATCACAGTAGTTGTCGAGGGTGCAGCAAGTCAGCACCTCAGGGGTAAATGTCAGTTGGCTTTTCATAGCCGATCATTGAGAGTATCTCTACCGCTCCTGCTGTCTCTAGAGAGTTGAAAACAGCAGGTCTGGGACAGGTATCACGTCCGGTGAACAGGTCAGGGTTCCATTGCCGCAGGCAAAACAGCTGAAACTGGAGCAGCAGCACGGCCAGGTGGACTGGGGACAGCAAGGAGTCATTATGCCAGGTAGTCCTGAGGCATGGTCCTAGGGCTCAGGTCCTCCGAGGGAGAGAAAGAAAGAAAGAGAGAAAGAGAAAATCAGAGAGAGCGTACTTATATTCACACAGGACACAGGAGAAATACTCTAGATATAACAGACTGACCCTAGCCCCCCGATGCATAAACTACTGCAGCATAAATACTGGAGGCTGAGATTGGATAGGGCCACAGTGGTCATTCCCCCACCCCCTAAACAGCCTTTACTCTGCCTCCATTCCACTGGACATGTATTTATTTATTCATCACTGATACAGTTATGATGTGTATAGTTCTATTTCTATTGTTGTTTTTTATCACCATTTTCATTATTTTATTTCACTTAGTCCTGCATGTTGGAGCTCGAAGCCTAAGCTTTTAACTGTACCCTGCAATCACACCTGCAACTCTGACTATTAAAAACTCTGAATCTGAATCTATGAGGGGACCTTTAAGCCTGTGAAAGATTTACCACAGAGATGATTAAAGGCCCAATCCAGCTGTTTTTTATATAAACATCAAATAATTTCTGGGTAACAATTAAGTACCTTACTGTAATAGTTTTCCATTTCTCAACCAATCATTTTGCTAGGACTGTCTGGGAGTCGTCTGAGTAGGGAGGGGAGGGCACCTTAAAAGTTGCTGTTATTGGAAGAGAGGTTTGGAACTCACTTTGTTATCGGTCTATTAACTTAATTGATGCCTGGTGATGTCAACAGGCAGGCTGAACTCCACCAATGCCAAACATTCTGATTAGAAGGTCCTATGTAGATTGTAATTTCAACCAGCAGGAAATAACACTGATGAAATGTTTTCGGACTTTTACAGTGTTAGTTTCATAAGCGGTTGTACAATATGATACAGAGCACATGAGAAACTGAATTTGGACTGCACTGGACCTTTAAGACATAGTCCTAACTTTGACATCATGACTTTGCACTTTAGTATGTTCATAACTTGATGTGAATGATGTGACATACATTGCTGGGACAAAGACCTTTTGAGATGGCTAAAGGTTGTGTATGTCATGATGGACAACGGATGTGCATAGAATATCACACTGATCCTAGATTTATAAAGCAACCAAGTATTTCAGATCAGATGTGATACCTTTGATGCACATTTGATATGCTTGTTACACCACATTCAATAGCTTCCTTCCCCAGTTGTAACAGAAACTGCTTCCTCAGTGTTTGTGTTCAGGATGCTATGGATCAAGTTCAAGGGTCAAGTTCACAGGCTTGTCCCTTCCCAACTTCTCAAAGGGAATTTTTCCATTCCTGGAATATTAGATGTACACTTTATTTTCTGCATGACTTGCTGTTTTTTATGTTTGTTTCTCCAGACCAATCAGATCCATTGATAGTGTCTCTTGTAGGCTCTGTATCTGGTTAAGTTCAGCCTGTAATAATATGTTGGTGAACTTTGACCTCTGTCTCTCTCTCAGGGGAAAGCTGGGATCCCTGGCAGCACAGGAGAGAGGGGTGCCCATGGTGAACCAGTGAGTATCGACCAACCAATCAATCAATCAAACAGTTGTCACAAAGTTCTTTACAGGAACCCTGCCTAGACCCCTAAAGTGTAAGCAGCAACACAGTAGAAAACTCCCTAAAAGGAATACATCTCATGACCTCTCTTAGCGTGATGAGGGCCAGGAGTTTTCCGACCTAACCACACAACCTGATAGGAAACACTCTGGGTCTTAGCTATGACACTTTGGCTGTGTTTGTGTAAACGCAGCCACTGTGGGTGTGGCTGTGATTGTTCTGTGGTATAGGAATGTCAAACAGACTATCCCTGTGAGGTGAACATTAAACATTAAAATGATTAAGCCTCTCTTTCTCCTGAGGCATTTGGACTTTGTTGGGGACAGGCAGCCCAATTCTGATATTTTTTCTTCTAATTGGTCAAAAGACCAATTAGTGAAAAAAGTATTAGAATTGTGCTGCCTGTGTAAAGGCAGCCATCCCTTTATGTTTTTATTTCTATTAATATAATCAGCTCTGGTATTACTCCTGCACCCTGAATCAGATGTTCCAGGGCTCTGTAAAACGCAAGCTGTAAAGAGTGGTGTGATTTCATGTGGCTGATGGGATGTGAGTGTGACTAATGATTCCAGCTTTGATGCTGACAAACACACACTCAGGCACGCACGCACGCACACACACACACGCACACACACACACACACACACACACACACACACACACACACACACACACACACACATATACAAACACACACACACAGACAAACACACACACAGGCACACACACACAGAAAAACACACAGACACACAGAGAGACACACAGACAAACGGAGAGACACACACACACAGACACACACACACACACACACACACAGGCACACAAACACACACGCAGACACAGGCACACAGACACGCACAGACAAACACACACTCACACAAAATTAACCCCCACATTATCCCTCTCAAGCATTAGTCTCCAAATTCTCATATTTCATGGAAAACAGTGGACCCCTTCAGAGCATCAAGAACGTCAAACATTCAAATACAATTTATTTGACTAAGATATTTCAAAAAGCTCCTCAGTCATCAAATAAAATCACGTTTTATTTGTCACATACACACAGTTAGCAGATGTTAATGCGAGTGTAGCAAAATGCTTGTGCTTCTAGTTCCGACAATGCAGTAATATCTAACAAGTAATCTAACAATTCCCCACCAACTACCTAATACACACAAATCTAAAGGGGTGAATAGGCAAGGTGCGATAGATGGTATAAAATACAGTATATACATGTGATATGAGTAATGTAAGATATGTAAACATCATTAAAGTGGCATTATTTAGAGTGCATTGTATAAAGTGACTAGTGATCCATTTATTAATGTCACGACTTCCGCTGATGTCGGTCCCTCACCTTGTTCGGGCGGCGTTTAGCAGTCGACGTCACCGGCTTTCTAGCCATCGCCGATCCACTTTTCATTTTCCATTTGTTTTGTCTTTGTTTTCTACACACCTGGTTTCTATTCCCCAATTACATGTTCATTATTCCACCCTCTGTTTCCCCCATGTTGGTGTGCGTGTTTGTTTATTATGTTCAGGTTGTATCTTTATGACTGGTATTGTTTGCCAGGTTCGTTTTTTTATGGCCGTTATTTACGAGTGACCGGTATTTTCACGCACCTTAAGTATTTGTTTTATACTGGTGCTGTTCGTGGAATAAACTACCTTGTACTCTCATCTCTGCTCTCCTGTGCCTGATTCCATGCACCAGTTACCCACAGCCTGACAGAAACACGCACCACAAATGGAGTCAGCAGGAGCAGTTACCCCGGTACTAGGGGTTGAGGAATACGTCCAGCAGCATGAGGCGATGCTACAACATCTCGGCACCGCCATGGATTGCGTCCTACAGACGATGAAGCACTGGGAGAGAAGAGAAGTTCCTCCAGCGCCTCTACCAGCACCATCAGGGACACCACTGATCACCCCTCCGTCACCTGGTTCCAGGGGGATTCAGCTCTCCCTTCCGAGGGAGTACGATGGGAAGGCAGCGGGATGTCAGGGTTTTCTACTCCAACTGGAACTCTACCTGGCAACCGTACACCCGGCCCCTTCGGGCCGCGAGAGCGTGTCCGCCCTCTTCTCCTGTCTCTCAGGGAAAGCCCTGGATTGGGCCACCGCCGTATGGGAGGAAGGAGGAGCGGTGCTGGACAATTTTGAGGATTTCACGTCTCGTGCACCTGAGGCAGGAGACACAGGAGTTTGGACTTCCGGACCCTGGCCGCCAGCCTGGGGTGGAACGACAGGGCCCTGATCGATCACTACCATTGTAGTTTACGTGAGGACGTCCATTGGGAGTTGGCCAGTAGGGACACAACTCTGACCTTCGACCAGCTGGTGGACATGTACATAAGGTTGGATAACCTGCTGGCTACCCTCGGACGTCCAGCTCGGGGTCTGTCGATTCCATCCCCCAGCACCACTGCACCAACGCCCATGGAGCTGGGAGGTGCTGCACTTAGGGCGACCGAAGGAGGGGTCGATCCATGCACCATCTGTGGCCGCAGAGGGCACACTGCCTGTCGGTGCTGGGGAGGTTCCTCTAGGAGTCGAGGCAGCAGGCAGGGCAGTCCCGTGTTATCCCAGGTGAGTCGGTACCAGGCTCACCCAGAGCCCCCTGTTGCTCACGTGTTTGTCATTTTCCTGAGTTTTCCCCGCATTCCCAGGATAAGGCACTCGTAGATTCAGGCCCAGCTGGGAATTTTATTGACAGATAATTTGCCCATAATTTAGGGATCCCCATTGTTCCTGTGGATATGCCTTTCCTTGTGCACGCCCTAGATAGTCGACCATTAGGGTCCATTTGGGTCAGGGATAATTAAGGAGGCCACCGCTCCACTGGGCATGGTTACGCAGAAGGGTCACAAGGAGAGAATCAGTCTCTTCCTTATTGATTCTCCTGCGTTTCCCGTGGTGCTGGGCCTACCCTGGTTGGCCTGTCATGACCCCACTATTTCGTAGCAACAGAGGGCTCTCACAGCGTGGTCACAAAAGTGCTCAGGGAGGTGTTTAGGGGTTTCCGTCAGTGCTACTACGGTGGAAAGTCCAGACCGATTTGGCTCTCACTTTCTGTAAAGAAGAAGGCGACTCAATTACCACCCCATCGACGGGGTGATTGTGGGATAGATCTCCTGGTAGACGCAGCACTTCCCAGGAGTCAAGTGTATCCCCTGTCGCAAGAGGAGAAGGCGGGTATGGAAACATATGTCTCCGAATCTCTGGGGCAGGGGTAAATTCGGCCCTCCACTTCACCTGCCTCCTCAAATTTATTTTTTGTGAAGAAGGATGTATTGACTATCGAGGCATCAACCAAATCACTGTGAGGTACAGTTACCTGCTGCCTCTCATCGCCAGTGCGATCGAGTCAATGCACGGGGCACGCTTCTTCACAAAATTTGATCTCAGGAGCGCTTACAACCTGGTGCGTATCCGGGAGGGGGACGAGTGGAAGACATTTAGTACCACCTCAGGGCACTATGAGAACCTCGTTATGCCGTACGGGTTGATGAATGCTCCATCAGTCTTCCAGGCCTTTGTAGACGAGATTTTCCGGGACCTGCATGGGCAGGGTGTAGTGGTGTACAGTATATCGACGACATTCTGATATACTGCGCTACACGCGCCAGTGCGATCGAGTCAATGCACGGGGCACGCTTCTTCACAAAATTTTATCTCAGGAGCGCTTACAACCTGTTACGTATCCGGGAGGGGGACGAGTGGAAGACATTTAGTATCACCTCAGGGCACTATGAGAACCTCGTTATGTCGTACGGGTTGATGAATGCTCCATCAGTCTTCCAGGCCTTTGTAGACGAGATTTTCCGGGACCTGCATGGGCAGGGTGTAGTGGTGTACAGTATATCGACGACATTCTGATATACTCCGCTACACGCGAACCTTGGTTCGGGGGACCGGTGCGCAAGGTGCTTGGTCGACTGTTGGAGCATGACCTGTACGTCAAGGCTGAGAAATGCCTGTTTTTTCAACAGTCCGTCTCTTTCCTAGGGTACCGCATTTCCACTTCAGGGGTGGAGATGGAGAGTGACCGCATTTCAGCCGTGCATAATTGGCAGACTCCCACCACGGTAAAGGAAGTGCAACAGTTTTTAGAGTTTGCCAACTACTACCGGAAGTTTATCCAGGGTTTTGGTCAGGTAGCTGCTCCAATTACCTCACTGCTGAAGGGGGGACCGGTGCGTTTGCAGTGGTCGGCTGGGGCGGACAGTGCTTTTGGTCACCTGAAGGCTCTGTTTACCTCGGCTCCGGAGCTGGCTCATCCGGATCCCTCTTTGGCGTTCATAGTGGAGGTGGACGCGTCCGAGGCTGGGATAGGAGCCGTGCTCTCTCAGCGCTCGAGTACGCCACCAAAGCTCCTCCCCAGAACGCTAAGGCAGACGCACTGCCCCGGATGTATGACACAGAGGAGCGGCCCATGGATCCCACTCCCATACTTCCGGCCTCTTGCCTGGTGGCACCGGTGGTGTGGGAGCATCGAGCGTGCGTTATGTACAGAGCCCACTCCCCCTCAATGTCCAGCTGGGCGTCTGTACGTTCCGTCTGCTGTCCGCGACCTTTTGATCTATTGGGCCCATACGTCACCCTCCTCTGGTCATCCGGGCATCGGTCGGGCAGTGCGCTGTCTTAGTGGGAAGTATTGGTGGCCCACTTTAGCTAAGGACCTTAAGGTTTACGTCTCCTCCTGCTCGGTGTGCGCCCAGTGCAAGGCCCCTAGGCATTTGCCCAGAGGGAAGTTACAACCCTTACCTGTTCCACAATGGCTGTGGTCGCACCTGTCGGTGGATTTCCTAACTGATCTTCCTCCATCACAGGGTAACACCACGATCCTGGTCGTTGTGGATCGGTTTTCTAAGTCCTGTCGTCTCCTCCCTTTGCCCGGTATCCCTACGGCCCTAAAGACTGCGGATGCCCTGTTTACACACGTCTTCTGGCACTACGGGTTACCTGAGGACATAGTATCTGATCGAAGTCCCCAGTTCACGTCAAGGGTCTGGAGGGCGTTCATGGAACGTCTGGGGGTCTCGGTCAGCCTTACCTCAGGTTTTCACCCTGAGAGTAACGGGCAGGTGGAGAGAGTGAACCAGGATGCGGGTAGGTTTCTGCGGTCCTATTGCCAGGACCGGCCGGGGGAGTGGGCGGCGTTCGTGCCTGGGCAGAAGTGGCCCAGAACTCGCTCTGCCACCCCTCCACTAACCTCTCCCCCTTCCAGTGCGTACTGGGGTACCAGCCGGTCCTGGCGCCTTGGCATCAGAGCCAGATCAAGGCTCCTGTGATGGATGACTGGTTTACGAGCGCTGAGGAGACCTGGGACGCCGCTCATGTGCACCTTCAGCAGGCAGTGAGGCGACAAAAATCCGGCACAGATCGCCACCGCAGTGAGGCCGGGGTACTGGGTCTGGCTCTCGACCCTAAACCTGCCCCTTCGCCTGCCCTGCCGGAAGCTGGGCCCGCGGTTTGTGGGGACATTCTAAGTCCTGAGGAGACTGAACGAGGTACGTATTAACCCCTCGTTCCATGTGTCTCTCCTCAGGCCGGTGGTGGCTAGTCCACTCCAGGAGTCTGAGGTGCGGGAGGTTCCTCATCGAGGGTGTCCCGGCGTATGCAGTTCGATCCGTACTGGATTTGAAGCGTTAGGCGAGGGGCCTTCAGTACCTCGTGGAGTGAGAGGGGTACGGTCCAGAAGAGAGATGCTGGGTGCCGATGGAGGACATATTGCACCCCTCGATGCTGCGGGAGTTCCACCGTCTCCATCCGGATCGCCCTGTGACTCGTCCTCCGGTTCGTCCCCAAGGTCGGTGTCTGCACGCTGCTGGAGCCGCACGTCAACGGGGAGGGGGGGGAGGGGGGGGGGGGGTACTGTCATGACTTCCGCCGATGTCGGTCCCTCTCCTTGTGGGTGGCGGGCGGCGTTCGGCAGTCGACGTCACCGGCCTTCTAGCCATCGCCGATATACTTTTCATTCTCCATTTGTTTTGTCTTTGATTTCTACACACCTGGTTTCTATTCGCCAATTACATGTTCATTATTTAACCCTCTGTTTCCCCCATGTTGGTGTGCGTGTTTGTTTATTATGTTCAGGTTGTATCTTTATGACTGGTATTGTTTGCCAGGTTCGTTTTTATGGTCGTTATTTACGAGTGACCGGTATTTTCATGCACCTTTAGTATTGGTTTTATACTGGTGCAGTGGAATTGTACTCTCATCTCTGCTCTCCTGCGCCTGATTCCATGCACCAGTTACCCACAGCCTGACAATTAAAGTCGTCAGTGATTGGGTCTCAATGTAGGCAGCAGCATCTCTGAGTTAGTGATTGCTGTTTAGCAGTCTGATGGCCTTGAGATAGAAGCTGATTTTCAGTCTCTCGGTCCCACGTTTGATGCACCTGTACTGACCTCGCCTTCTGGATGGTAGCGGTGTGATCAGGCAGTGGCTCTGGTGGTTGATGTCCTTGATTATGTTTCTGGCCTTCCTGTGGTAGTTTGCCCCAGTGATGCGTTGTACAGACCACACCACCCTCTGGAAAGCCTTGCGTTTGAGGGCGGTGCAGTTGCCGTATCGTGGGAGACAATCACAAAGACAGATGAAACAGATCAGGGCGTGACAGCAGGGCTGGCGAATGCCAAATTTCTATGATACAGCCCAACAAGATGCTCTCGATTGTGCATCTGTAAAAATTTGTCAGGGTTTTGGGTGACAAGACAAATTTCTTCAGCCTCCTGAGGTTCTTCACCACACTGTCTGTGTGGGTGGACCATTTCAGTTTGTCTGTGATGTGTACGCCGAGGAACTCAAAACTTTCCACCTTCTCCACTGCTGTCATGCCCTGCTGTTACGCCCTGATCTGTTTCACCTGTCTTTGTGATTGTCTCCCACCTCCAGGTGTCACCTGTTTTCCCCATTAGTCCCCGGTGTATTTTTCCCTGTGTTTCCTGTCTCTCTGTGCCAGTTTGTCTTGTTTTGCCAAGTCAATTGTTTTTCCTAGCTCCCAGCTTTCCCAGTCTCTGTTTTTTCCTAGCCCTCCTGGTTTTGACCCTTGCCTGTCCTGACGTTGAATCCGCTTGCCTGACCTCTCTGCCTGTCCTGACCTCGAGCCTGCCTATCGCCTGGTACTGTTTGGACTCTGACCTGGTTTATGAACTCTCGCCTGTCCCCAACCTGCCTTTTCCCTACCCATTTTGTTATAATAAGTATCGGAGCTCAACCATCTGCTTCCTGTCTGCATTTGGGTCTCGCCTTGTGCCCTTATAACTGCTGTCCCTTCAATGTGGATAAGGGGGTGCTGTTTCCTGAAGTCCAGGATCATCTCCTTTGTTTTGTTGACATTGAGTGAGAGGTTATTTTCCTGTCACCACACTCCGAGTGCCCTCACCTCCTCCCTGTTGGCTGTGTTGTCTTCAAACTTGATGATTGAGTTGGAGGCTTGGATGGCCACGCAGTCGTGGGTGAACAGGGAGTACAGGAGGGGGCTGAGTGTTGAGGGTCAGCGAAGTGGAGATGTTGTTTCCTACCTTCACAACCTGGGGACAGCCCATCAGAAAGTCCAGGACCCAGTCGCACAGGGCGGGGTTGAGACCCAGGGCCTCCAGCTTGATGATGAGCTTGGAGGTTAATATGGTGTTGAATGCTGAGTGGTAGTCAATGAACAGCATTCTTACATAGGTATTCCTTTTGTCCAGATGGGATAGGGCAGTGTGCAGTGTGATGGTGATTGCATCGTCTGTGGACCTGTTGGGACAGTATGCAAACTGAAGTGGGTCTAGGGTGGCTGGTAAGGTGGAGGTGATATGATTATTGACTAGTCTCTCAAAGCACTTCATGATGACAGAAGTGAGTGCTACGGGGCGGTAGTCATTTAGTTCACTTATCTTTGCCTTTTTGGGTACAGGAACAATGGATGCCATCTTGAAGCATGTGTGGACAACAGACTGGGATAGGGAGCATTTGAATATGTCCGTAAATACACTAGCCAGCTGGTCTGCACATGCTTTGAGTACACGGCTAGGGATGCCGTCTAGGCCCGCAGCCTTGCGAGGGTTAATAGGTTTAAATGTTTTACTCACATCAGCCATGGAGAAGGAGATGGGTGGGCACAGTCCTTGTTAGCGGGCCGCGACGGTGGCACTGTATTATTCTCAAAGCGGGCAAAGAAGGTGTTTAGTTTGTCTGGAAGTGTGACATCGGTGTCCGTGACGTGGCTGGATTTCTTTTTGTAGTCCGTGATTTCCTGTAGACCCTGCCACATACGTCCTGTGTCTGAGTCGTTGAATTTGTCGCAGTTCACCTTGTCCCTGTACTGGCGTTTCGCATGTTTGATTGCCTTGCGGAGGGAATAACTACGCTGTTTATATTCAGACATACTCCCAGACCTCTTTCCATGGTTAAATGCGGTGGATCATGCTTTCAGTTTTGCGCGGATGCCGCCATCCGTCCACGGTTTCTGGTTAGGGTAGGTATATGTTATGGATCAGTTGTTACTTTGAACACAATCAAACCATGATGCGCCACATCACATGATATCACAGTAATCCCTGTGGCCTCTGATTGGCTGTTCTTCTCCTCTAGGGGCCCAAAGGACCCGCGGGGGACGCAGGACCTGACGGAGAGCAAGGACATGAGGTAACTGTTGTTTAATATCAAGATTGGATCTCATTATTTTGTTGTCATTTCACGCTGATTTTCACTATACTTCTGGCACACACTCCCTCATGCTTTTGCACACACAAACACACACACACACGCTTTGTTTTACTTCTCTCTCTTTCCACAGGGAGCTCCTGGCGGAGAGGGGGAGCCAGGTCCAGTTGGAGAACCTGGGATAAAGGTCAGTGTCCTAGAGAATTACTGATTTGGATTTTAAAACCACCAAAACAAAATGACAAATCAGACAACATGCTAGTGAAGTTTACCGCTTACCTACTCACCCATTGAACTTGTACAGAAGATGTTCCTCAACATACCCTAGGTATGAAAAATATAAAAAAAGATGGCAATGTTAAACTGAGAGCGGTACCAGGTCCTATTTGTACCCAGAAGCCTCTTGGAGGGCCATGGCATCTGTTCATCCCTGTGTTGGGTTATGTCCCCCTGAGGGGACTTGACCTCCTGAGCACTATGAAAAACACAGTCAACACTTACAAATAAAGTACTTAAATCTAAGTAATATTTTATTTGGAAGTTGGAATACCCATGGGATACAGTACCTCAAGACTCATTTACAGAACTTAGAGCTGTCTTATCATCTTATTTTGTATAAACTCCTGAGCACCTCTGTTGTTGTGTCCCTGCAGGGCCATGGGGGGCCGGTTGGAGGAGAGGGGGAACAAGGACAGCAGGGAATGAGAGTGAGTCCTGACTGAGTCCTTCACAAGACCTTCTGAACACAGTCTATGCTCCTATTCCTGCTCTGCTTGTTTTTGGGAGAATCCGATATGCCCGTATATTTACTGTGCCCTCGTTTGATGGAGATGTGTAATCTCTTGGCCGGCGAAGACCAGGGCAGCGTTGAGACTGATTTGTTTTTGTCTGTTGGACTGTATCAATAACCTCCAGGGATGTCGGAGGAGCCTCTCTCTCCCCTCCCTCTCTCTCTCCCCCCTCTCTCTCCCCTTGTCTTGGGCCAGGGGAAAGCACTGTAGAGAGAGAGAGGGTCCTTTGTGTCAAAGCTTACTCTCAGAGATCCTGTTGTAGGACATCATTGTGTTGTACTGTGATGCAGAAGGATGTGCAACAATTACATAGGTACAGTCTAGTGTAGAAAGTTGAAGACATACCTGTTCTCCAGTCTAAATGTCTGTATTATGGATGCTACCGTGTAGCGACTCAGGTTGGGCTGGCTCTCTGCCTCCCTCATCGTCAGGCCATGGTTTATGACATGGTCCACCAAAGTGGCCCTAATGTCATCGGAAATATGTCTCCGTCTATTGCCTGGTCCCCTTCTTTGTTCTTGTCCTCATCCTCATCCTCCTCCTCTCTTCCTCTTCCTTTCGCTCTCACTGCCTCCATGTTTGCAAAGTTCTCACAAAAGAGATGAGCTTACCTGAGGTCTATTTGTAGTGCTAAGGCTCAGACTAATTGGTGTTCAATTACTGTAGAAATGTTTTCATGTGTATGTGTGTGTGGGTGTTGCCAATTTCAGGAATGTTTAGCATTTTGAATAGAAGTGTTTTCCCAATGATTGCAAGAGATTTCATTCTTGAACGAAATGTCTAATGTAAGAAACAGTGTGTAGTGTTTTGCAAGGGTGTTGCAGAATTGCAAACAAAGTGCAAAGCAGAAAATGTGTTTGTACTTTTGGTGCCTTTGTTTAAGGGATGGTTGCAAAAGTTAAAGTGTTGATGCTTTTGTCTAAGAATTCACTTTCAGTTTGTAAGCAATCTGCAAAAACTGTAATCACAATGGCTTACATATAACGGAAGGAAAATATAATCGCCACAGTCAGGCTCTTTACAATGTACAACCTGTTTCATGCCCTGTGGGTCTGTGTAAGCCTACATACATATGAGTCAACTATACATACCGGACAGTAAAGCCTAAACATTCCATAGGAACATATTAGCATGGTATTAATTGTAACAGCAGTGACCATGGTTGGTTGAAGTAAATGTGATGCTGTGTTTGTAGGGTCTTCCAGGTCCTGCTGGTGAGGACGGGCCCCAGGGAAAAGATGGACCAAAGGTAACGCACTGGACAATAAGCTAAATGAGAAGTCCTTTGCTGTTTTGCTCCTACTTCAGAAGCCTCCTAGAACCTATGTCTCTTTACTCTCCTACTCTTTCTTTCCTGTGATCTTGATCTTTCTCTTCTCCCGCTCTCTCTCTCTTGCTCTCTCTCAGGGAGAGCCAGGTGACTGTGGGCCCATGGGCGAGGCAGGGGACAGGGGGATAGAGGGAGACCCTGGGCCTCCTGGAACCACCGGAGTGGCTGGAAAACGGGGTTTCTCTGTAAGTGTGTCCGTTTATTTGCTAAACTAATGACAAAAAAATAATAATGATACAACAATTAAGCCGTACAGTAGGTAATGATGCCAATGTGTCCCAGTAGGGGTCAGTATTCTGGGGCACATGGCGTTCAGTGAGGTCGATGTCATAATGGAATTGATACAAAGAAGATGATTTTGTCAGCAGCCATTTGATCTCCCAGTGTCTAAGGAGTTTGCCTCTCTTCCAGGGTCCAGAGGGGAAACAGGGTCCCCCCGGCAACCGAGGACGGCAGGGCAAGAAGGTACACACCTGTTTTACTATTAGCATGTGTTGATAAATGACATCACCGATTCCTCATGGGTGTCCGTGCTCTCACAGCTCTTACTGTTGTTCTGTCTTCAGGGTGAGGCTGGCAAACCAGGTCCTATCGGTGAGACAGGGGACATCGGGGACATCGGCCAAGAAGGAGGGATGGGACTGAAAGGAGCCAGAGGAACCATAGGCCCTGTGGTCAGTGCCCAGTTATCTATTCTCCGAGTTCTCACCCCTCCTAACTTCCTATGTGTGCAATATGTATAGGAAAGTGTCCCTCATTAGTACTGAAGGGAATCTATCAGGTTATTGTGTTGTTCGGGTCAATGGAGTGGCCAAGAGGACAGCAGCCTCCATTCAGTCTCAACAAGAAACACTTGAAATTAATGGAGCTGTTTCCTTGTGTCCTTGTGTTGGTTGAGATGAGGTAACACATTCCGGCATCCTACCACCCAGTAGAAATACTTGTTGATATACATACACATACTCTCACAATTGACAAGTTGCATAATTCCCAAGTCATTGGCAGGCCTGTAATATTTTATATAAATAATGGTTTCCCTCTCTCTCTGGAGAAGCAACCCTGAGTGAATGACCTCATATTACACTATTCAAACCTGGCAAAGCCTCTGTTGGATCAGTAGCTCAGACTAAGCAGAAGTGATCTGAGATCTTTCCTAATCTCTAAAGCTAATCTCCCTCTGTTTTGTATAGCAATTAGCAGGTTGCTAATCCGGTAGTGTTTGAAGACAAGCAATAGGCCTATCAGATCTTCTGTTATGATGTAAAAAACAGATGTCAAAAGCAGAGCAGAGGCTTTAAATAACCGTTTTTCCCCTGGAGCACGGGATCACACAGGAAGACATAGAGGAAGGAAAACTCCTTTTCCAGGAGTGTTATGCCATGAAACCTCTGTGATAGCTGGGAAATGAAAGATGTATGGCTTAGTGTCATACATCACCCCAGGTCCAGGGATGCAGCCTGCATAGGTGCTTAATGTTTAACTCCAAGGTTATATTCAGCATAACCACATAGTGCAGATAGAATAGCAAAATAAATGGTTGTAAAAACAAATGTGTCTGTTTTCTGCATGATTTTCAGGGTCGTCCAGGAGTTATGGGGCCTGAGGGGATGCCTGGAATTGCAGGATACACAGTGAGTTATTCCTGTCTGTGCTACAACAACACACTTCTCTTTATATCTCTCTCTCTCTGTCTCCTTCGATCGCAATCTCAAATCTCGATCTCACTCACTGACTCACTCACTTGTACACACTCATACACACAGACACGTTCAACAATAACTTTAAAGTGTTTCTTAAGGGTATGTGTGTCTCTTCAATCACTAATAACAACATAGGTATGCAACAAAGGTATTCTAAGCCCTGTTCTGTTATGGTGACATCATGTCACTCACACCAAGTCAGCTTTCTTCAATCAGCTTTCTTCCCCTAAAAGAGATTCACCCCAGTCTCTTCACCTCAGAGAGACTCACCCCAGTCTCTTCACCTCAGAGAGACTCACTCCAGTCTCTTCACCTCAGAGAGATTCACCCCAGTCTCCTCACTCCAGTCTCTTCACCCCAGAAAGACTCACCCCAGTCTCTTCACCTCAGAGAGACTCACCCCAGTCTCATCACTCCAGTCTCTTCACCTCAGAGAGGCTCACCCCAGTCTCCTCACTCCAGTCTCTTCACCTCAGAGAGACTCACCCAGTCTCTTCACCTCAGAGAGATTCTCTCTTCACCTCAGTTCTCTTCTTCACCCCAGAAAGATTCCAGTCTCTTCGAGTCACCCCAGTCTCCTCACTCCAGTCTCAAACAAGAACAAAGAAGTAATTGGATATGGTCAACCTCAAACCATAAAACCAAAACCTCTGGCAACTCCAGAGGACGCCAGGTCATCGCCAATCTCATTCTGGCTTTTAGTTTCGTAACGATGCAGGGGCACTACAAGTTCACGTTGTTCCTTTTTAGTCTGTTTGTACTGTACACTCACTCTTAGCTCAATCACACACCCACCCAAGTTGTTGAGTGATTTCTGTGGTCCTGACAATAAGTCATTATACCAGGGATATATTTATCTCCCTTGCTGTCCTGAGTGTGTTTATAATAAATCCTTGTGATTAACACTATGTTGACAACCCACGCCGTGTCAACTTATGTGTTATTGTACTGTCTGTCGACCGTGAGTTATGGGTTCTTTGAATATTATGCAGCATATGACATAGATATAGATGAATAATCATGAGTTTGGTTATTCTTAGGGCCACGCCGGCAAACCAGGACCCATAGGACCACCTGGACCCAAAGGTGAAAAGGTACCCTATGCATTTGCATGTTTTTTGTCTTCCTCCTAAACACAGTGTTATGTTTTCAGCCTTTTGAAGATATATGCCATGGACTTCAGCTCTCCACGAAGACTTGGTTCATTTGTGTCAATATCCTACATAGTCATGTACACTATAAATCTTAGAATGCGGTGTTCAGCATATTTCAGACAAAATGTCCTGTTATAAGGTGCACACCCCACAGTAACTTGCCCTAGCCCCCCTCCCCACTTCTCCTTCACCCAAATCCAGATAACTGATGTTCTGAAAGAGCTGCAAAATCTTGACCCCTACAAATCAGCTGGGCTAGACAATTTGGACCCTCTCTTTCTAAAATGATATGCCGCAATTGTTGCAACCCTCTATTACTAGCCTGTTCAACCTCTCTTTCGCATCGTCTGAGATCCCTAAAGATTGGAAAGCTGCCGCGGTCATCCCCCTCTACAAAAGGGGGAAACACTCTAGACGCAAACTGTTACAGACCTATATCTATCCTGCCCTGCCTTTCTAAAGTCTTCAAAAGCCAAGTTAACAAACAGATTACCGACCATTTCGAATCCAACCGTACCTTCTCCGCTATGCAATCTGGTTTCCGAGCTGGTCATGGGTGCACCTCAGCCACACTCAAGGTCCTAAACGATATCATAACCGCCATAGATAAAAGACAGTACTATGCAGCCGTCTTCATCGACCTGGCCAAGGCTTTCGACTCTGTCAATCACTGCATTCTTATCGGCAGACTCAACAGCCTTTGTTTCTCAAATGACTGCCTCGCCTGGTTCACCAACTACTTCTCTGATAGAGTTCAGTGTGTCAAATCGGAGGGCCTGTTGTCTGGACCTCTGGCAGTCTCTATGGGGGTGCCACAGGGTTCAATTCTCGGGCCGACGCTTTTCTCTGTATATATCAATGATGTCGCTCTTGCTGCTGGTGATTCTCTGATCCACCTCTATGCAGACGACACCATTCTGTATACTTCTGGCCCTTCTTTGGACACTGTGTTAACTAACCTCCAGATGAGCTTAAATGCAAGTAAAACTAAATGCATGCTCTTCAACCAAACGCTGCCCGCACCTGCCCATCCAGAATCATTACTCTGGACGCTTCAGACTTAGAATATGCGGACAACTGCAAATACCTAGGTGTCTGGTTAGACTGTAAACTCTCCTTCCAGACTCACATTAAGTATCTCCAATCCAAAATTAAATCTAGAATCGGCTTCCTATTTCACATCAAATCCTCCTTTACTCATGCTGCTAAACATATCCACATAAAACTGACTGTGCTACCAATCCTCTTTGCTCGGTCAAGCCCCGCCTTATCTCAGCTTACTGGTCACCATTGCAGCATCCACCCGTAGCACGTGCTCCAGCAGGTATATTTCACTGGTTATCCCCAAAGCCAACTCCTCATTTGGCCGCCTTTCCTTCTAGTTCTCTGCTGCCAATGACTGGAACTAATTGCAAAAATCACTGAAGCTGGAGACTTATATCTCCCTCACTAGCTTTAAGCATCAGCTGTCAGAGCAGCTTACTGATCGCTGCACCTGTACATAGCTCATCTGTAAATAGCCCACACAACTACCTAATCCCCATATTGTTATTTATTTTTGCTCTTTTGCAACCCAGTATCTCTACTTGCACATCATCTTCTGCACATCGATCACTCCAGTGTTAATGCTAAATTGTAATTATTTCACCACTATGGCGTATTTATTGCCTTACCTCCTTAATCTTACTACATTTGCACACACTGTATATAGATGTTTTAATTGTGTTATTGACTGTACATTTGTTTATCCCATGTGTGACTGTGTTGTTCTTTTTGTCGCACTGCTTTGCTTTATCTTGGCCATGTCACATTTGTAAATAAGAACTTGTTCTCAACTGGCCACCCGGTTAAATAAAGATGAAATAAAAAATAAAGTTTGTTGTGCCAGAGTTGGATGGGCGCATTGTGGTATGCTGTCTCATTTTACTGTTGTGTCAGAGTGTACTGAGTGTATTTTGGTATGGTGTTCCAGGGTTACCCTGGAGAAGACAGTAAGACCCCAGGACCTGCCGGGCCACTAGGTGAACCAGTAGGTCTCGCCTTCCTTCAACTTACCTGTCCTCTTCCTATGTGTGTCTGACCTAGGGCTGAGTCAGAGGTGATGTCCAAAATGGCACCCTGTGAAACATTACATTAACCGTTTTCTAATAGTGGTGTTGCTTGAGGCGTAGTTGTCCAACCATGCTTGACAGCGGTCCAAGAGAGTGGATGTCCAAAGCCGCTTTGTGGAGGCTGCTGAGGGGAGAATGGCTCAAAATAATGTCTGGAACGGAGCGAATGGAATAGCATCAAACACCTGGAAACCAATGCATTTGATGTGTTTGATACCATTCGACCGATTCCTCTCCAGTCATTACTGGAGTGTGTGTTGGCCTCCCAAGTGGCGCTGTGGTCTGAGACACTGCATCTCAGTACTAGAAACGTCACAACAGACACCCTGGTTCAAATCCAGGCTGTATCACAACTGGCTGTGATTGGGAGTCCCATATGGTGGCTCACAATTGGCACAGGGTTTGGCCGGTGTAGGCCGTCGTTGTAAATAAGAATTTGTTCATAACTGGCTTGCCTAGTTAAATGAAGGTAAAAAAATAAATAATGTTTTACTTCAAGCCCGTTCTCCCCAAATAAGGTGCCACCTGTGCCAAAGCGCTACAGTAGATAGATTGTAAGCAGTGTAACCTATAAGAAGGAAGGTATTGTGTTATTGGCTCAGAGAGTTTAAGGTGAAATACAGCCTTTCCTAAAAGATTCAGAGCCCTAATGTATGTGTGTGTTTGGGCAGGGTCTCCCGGGTGAGCGAGGAGACCGCGGAGAGCCTGGAGATGAGGGATATCAGGTAAAACCACCATAAAAACCACAACATCAAATGTATCACAAAATCACTTTTCTGGCGTTTTTTCTGTTCCGTTTCCATTATTTTCTTTGGTGCTTGTATTAAAGCAGGTCTGAGACCACACATCTGAGACATGAGCATCCCGGATTACTGAATTCCTAGGGATTAGTCAGGAGGAAATCTGGTGTTATTGGCATAGACACTGAAAACTAACACACACACATGCGAAACACACAAACACAGGTCAGGTGTGAAGTTAACAGTACAAGATGAAAGTTGTGCAGAGAGAAATCCCAGAATCCCCTGCGGCAGGGTTACTAGAGCTCTTCCCTCCTATAAACACTTTGCCCAAGCGCCGCCGTCCTCAGAGAGAGAGAGTACAATGGTTTTCAGCATTTATAAGCATTCTTCTGCTGAACTGGATATCAGTTCAAAGTCACGGTTGCTAATCTTGATTTGGCAGTTGTTGAGAGGCTTGAGAGACTTCCAGGATCCCATTAGACAAAAGTGTGTGTGTGTGTGTGTGTGTGTATGTGTGTGTGTGTGTGTGTGTGTGTGTGTGTGTGTGTGTGTGTGTGTGTGTGTGTGTGTGCGTGCGTGTGTGTTAGCTCTAACTGGCCACGGCGGGTCGACCTATGGGGCTTCCCCCCTTTCTGAGTGGTGAATTTATAGAGCAAATTTTGTCTGAGCCACCTGCAGCCCAATGTAATAAAATACATACCTAGAAAGCTTGGCCTGTGAACTACTGTACTCTGCGGTTCTGCTATTCGTATGGTATGAAGCTTTGGGGACTATATAGTGCTGTTGAAAGAAAGATAGATATGCGAACACAGTTGAATGCGCCCACAGTTTTATTGTGCAACATTTCGACCTAAAGATCAGGCTTATTCCAGCTAACCTTGTGTAGCTGTAGTGAACCAAGAGACAGCTAGCTGAACCCTGACATCTGGGTCTCACTAAATGACATGACTCAACCTCCAATATCACTTATTCAGGTGACTTAGAAGCTGTAGCGTTTCAACTAGAGCTGAGCGATATGGACAAATATCCATATTGTGATAAATTGCCTCAATAGACGTGCTAATGATAAGGTTAAAGCAATGTGCACCACAGTTTATTTTTATTATAATTTAAATTACTAATGTTACTACTAGTTTGATGGTTGTAGCCATCAATTGTCCCAATAACAATCATCCATATTAGCTAAATTATTTCATTTCAAACTTTTGCTATAATTGATCGGTATGGTCTGTGTCGATCATTGATGGTTCATCGTCCCAGCTCTAGTTTCACCTATATAATGTCTTTGTCTCTTTGTTATTTTCAGGGCCACACTGGCCTCACTGGACTTCGCGGGGCTGTTGGAGCACCAGGCCTTCCTGTAAGTCCAATAAGTTGAAGTGGGAAGTTTACATACACTTAGATTGGAGTCATTAAAACTCGTTTTTCAACCACTCCACAAATTTCTTGTGAACAAAATATAGTTTTGGCAAGTCGGTTAGGACATCTACTTTGTGCATGACACAGGTATTTTTTCCAATAATTGTTTACAGACAGATTATTTCACTTATAATTCACTGTTTCACAATTCCAGTGGGTCAGAAGTTTACATACACTAAGTTGACTGTGCCTTTAAACCGCTTGGAAAATTCCAGGAAATGATGTCATGGCTTTAGAAGCTTCTGATAGGCTAATTGACATCATTTGAGTCAATTGTAGGTGTACCTGTGGATGTATTTCAAGGCCTACCTTCAAACTCAGTGCCTCTTTGCTTGACATCATGGGAAAATCAAAAGAAATCAGCCAAGACCTCAGAAAAAAAATGGTAGACCTCCACAAGTCTGGTTCATCCTTGGGAGCAATTTCCAAATGCCTGAAGGTACTACGTTCATCTGTACAAACAATAGTATGCAAGTATAAACACCATGGGACCACGCAGCCATCATACCGCTCAGGAAGGAGACGCGTTCTGTCTCCTAGAGATGAACGTACTTTGGTGCGAAAAGTGCAAATCAATCCCAGAACAACAGCATAGGACCTTGTGAAGATGCTGGAAACAGGTACAAAATGATCTATATCCACAGTAAAACGAGTCCTATATCGACACAACCTGAAAGGCCGCTCAGCAAGGAAGAAGCCACTGCTCCAAAACTGCCATTAAAAAGCCAGACTACGGTTTGCAACTGCACATGGGGACAACGATCGTACTTTTTGGAGAAATGTCCTCTGGTCTGATGAAGCATAAATAGAGCTGTTTGGCCATAATGACCATCGTTTGGAGGAAAAAGGGGGAGGCTTGCAAGCCGAAGAACACCATCCCAACCGTGAAGCACAGGGGTGGCAGCATCATGATGTGGAGGTGATTTGCTGCAGAAGGGACTGGTAACTTCACAAAATAGATTGCATCATGAGGACGGAAAATTATGTGGATATATTGAAGCAACATCTCAAGACATCAGTCAGGAAGTTGAAACTTCATCGCAAATGGGTCTTCCAAATGGGCAACGACACCAAGCATACTTCCAAAGTTGTGGCAAAATGGCTAAGGACAACAAAGTCAGGGTATTGGAGTGGCCATCACAATGCCCTGACCTCAATCCCATAGAAAATTTGTGGGCAGAACTGAAAAAGCGTGTGTGAGCAAAGGAGGCCCACAATCCTGACTCAGTTACGCCAGCTCTGTCAGGAGGAATGGGCCAAAATTCACCCAACTTATTGTGGGAAGCTTGTGGAAGGCTACCCGAAACGTTTGAGCCAAGTTAAACAATTGAAAGGCAATGCTACCAAATACTAATTGAGTGTATGTAAACTTCTGACCCTCTGGGAATGTGATGAAAGAAATAAAAGCTGAAATAAATAATTTAACTTTCTTGAATAAAGTGGTGATCCTAACTGACTTATGACAGGGAATTTTTACTATGATTAAATGTCAGGAAACTGAATGTATTTGGGGTGTGTGTGTGTGTGTGTGTGTGTGTGTGTGTGTGTGTGTGTGTGTGTGTGTGTGTGTGTGTGTGTGTGTGTGTGTGTGTGTGTGTGTGATTTTGTTGATTAGGGAACACCAGGGGAATCCGGAGAACCAGGCCCGAAAGGAGAAATGGGAACTCAGGTGAGTGTGTGTGTGATCATGGTATTCTTTGTAAATCAATGCATCGGACTCATTCTGCTCCTGGCTTGGGGAAAGGAAAGCACAGTGTTTGTTAAATCATGTCTCCCTGGAGCTCTAGATGAGATGTTACTGTATAACTAGATGACCAATAAAAGTGTTACACCAGCCTACTACAGAAGCCTTTCTACAGGCTTCCTTGGCTCTGAACACCATGAGGGTTGGGTTGAGCAATCACCTGTCAACACTATGGGAGAAGAGGAGACACTCACTTCCAAACTGCAGTTCCTAACAAGCTAGCCAAGCCGTGGAGACAACCGTTTTTAACCTAGGACTCTATTGCTCTCGATCAACAAGCCGAAGTGCCAGAGCATAAGCATTGTCATGTGAAGAGAGGGAGAAAAAAACACTTTTATTCCCATGAAATCAGACTGGGCCAAAACAATGCAGACAGGCTTGAGCATCTGTGCCTTTGATACCAGAGAAGACGGATGAGGGAAGGAGAGAATGAGGGGGAAAGAAGGAAGCAGAGCATTATGTTTGTTTGGCCACCCACTGTGCGCTTCATGCTTCAAAGTGTTCCGTCTGAATTCCACAAGGCTTGAGAATACACACTGGAATGCACAAAGCTGGCATCAGTTAGAATTTTGGAAAAAGGAGCTATTTATTATGCACTTCAAGTCTAAATTACTTCACTTCAAGTATGAATTTTTTCACTTCAAGTATGAATTATTTTAACTGCAGCTTGATAATGTATACATTTTCAGAGTTTGTGAATATCATTCATTTGTGACATAATGTTGCTCTTTATGGAATATAGCTCTTTGATCTGCATATGGTCACGTATTTCCTAAAAACAAGCTGTCTTACATAGTTCTAAACACCTTTGACATGTTAAGACAAGTGACTTGGCCTATTTGCCTATTTTATCAGATTGAGTGCATATTGGTGTGTCACATATTGAGAGCAAGTTCGGCCTTCTTAGAAAATTCTGACCCGGAGTAACACAAGACTAGAGGTGTATGAGGGAAGTATACACTACGCAGATCTGTATATGTAAACATCCATTTAGCCGAAGACTTAAGCTTACACTTTTTTACAATCACTTTGGCACTAATTTCAGAACCTTGTGGTCATTTTTCAAAACTCTAGACACAAAACTCAAAACAGTCATCACTTGTAACACAGTGTTCAAAACATTGCATTGTGCATTCATATCTTGTAAAACATCAACTGCAGTGTTCCTCACCTGGCTTACTGTAAAACATCAACTGCAGTGTTCCTCACCTGGCTTACTGTAAAACATCAACTGCAGTGTTCCTCACCTGGCTTACTGTAGAACTGTAAAACATCAACTGCAGTGTTCCTCACCTGGCTTACTGTAAAACATCACTGCAGTGTTCCTCACCTGGCTTACTGTAAAACATCACTGCAGTGTTCCTTGCATCACTGCAGTGTTCCTCACCTGGCTTACTGTAAAACATTGTTCCTCACCTGGCTTACTGTAAAACATCAACTGCAGTGTTCCTCACCTGGCTTACTGTAAAACATCAACTGCACCTCACCTGGCTTACAGTAAAACATCAACTGCAGTGTTCCTCACCTGGCTTACTGTAAAACATCACTGCAGTGTTCCTCACCTGGCTTACTGTAAAACATCACTGCAGTGTTCCTCACCTGGCTTACTGTAAAACATCAACTGCAGTGTTCCTCACCTGGCTTACTGTAAAACATCACTGCAGTGTTCCTCACCTGGCTTACTGTAAAACATCAACTGCAGTGTTCCTCACCTGGCTTACTGTAAAACATCACTGCAGTGTTTCTCACCTGGCTTACTGTAAAAAGCAAAACAAAGGTTGATTACTGTACTTCTATATTTCCATCAACCCTGTCTTGTGGATTTGGCCACAGGTTCTCATCCACATCACAATGGACGTTTTCATTAGACAAATATCTTGGGAAGAATCTTTGGGCGTGGCGAATCCAGGCCTGACACTGGTCTGCCGTGATGCCATTGCATGGTGAATCCAGGCCTGACACTGGTCTGCTGTGATGTCATTGCATGGTGAATCCAGGCCTGACACTGGTCTGCCGTGATGTCATTGCATGGTGAATCCAGGCCTGACACTGGTCTGCCGTGATGTCATTGCATGGCGAATCCAGGCCTGACACTGGTCTGCTGTGATGTCATTGCATGGTGAATCCAGGCCTGACACTGGTCTGCCGTGATGTCATTGCATGGTGAATCCAGGCCTGACACTGGTCTGCTGTGATGTCATTGCATGGTGAATCCAGGCCTGACACTGGTCTGCCGTGATGTCATTGCATGCGCCATCCATGGCCTGTAGAAGGGTGGCTTGTTTGTGAGGGCGCCTATCATATACCTTCCACCTCCATGTGGAGAACAATTCCTCAGTCGGGTTAAGGAAAGGAGAGTATGAGGTTAAGTACAAGGTGGTAAATTGTGGATGGGCCTGAAACCATGCTTGCACCAATTCAAGCATGGTGGAACCTGACATTATCCCACACAATGACGTAGGTCACATCATCAGCTCTACAGACCTGATTTAGCTCATCAAGTTACAAGGAGAGCTGCATTATATGATCCAATTGATATAGTCGCACACCTGGTGATGTTTGCCACACGTTGTCCAGGGACTTGGATGGTTGCCCGCTGGCCAATGAAATTCCGACCTCTCCTCCTTGTCTTGGCCAGGTTGAACCCTGCCTCAACCAAAAATAAGAATTTGTGATGGTTTTTGTCAGCATCCAGCTCCATCGCCCTCTAAAAATACATTTTGGAAAGAGAATTACTGATTACAATGAATCATTGGTTCAAATAACTAATTCATCATGAAATACCATAGGAACACTGTCTTGGTTTGTGGCCTTGTCCTCTACCACGTTCCCCCACACCTCTCAGAAGGGGTGCTTGTCCTCTACCACGTTCCCCCACACCTCTCAAACGAGGCCCACGACCACCTCTCAGAAGGGGTGCTTGTCTCCTGACATTCCTTTGACCACCACCTCCCACTGCTTGACCTCTGTTGTGACCTGGATCACCTGCTGACTCCATGTTATCACTATGTTGTTGCCGGTGGATACCACTCATTACACTATATACTCGTACCACAATGTACGAGTTGGCAGTTTTGGAAAAGCAATTACAAGGGCCTGCATATATACACTCACCGGCCACTTTATTAGGTACACCTGCGTGTTAACGCTAATAGCCTGCTCCTTTGAATAGCAAATCATGTGGCTGCCTGAAACTCAACATATAGAGTATATAGAGTAGAGAGCTTTAGTTGTTGTTCGACCAAACATTAGAACGAGCAAGATGCGTAATCTAAGCAACTTTGACCGTGGTATGATTGCTGGTGCCACACATGGTGGTTTCAACATCTCAGAAACAGCTGCCCCCTGGGATTTATGCACTACAGTCTCTAGAGTTTACAGAGAATGGTGCGATAAACAAAACACATTCAGTGAGCCGCAGTTCACCTTGTTAATGAGAGAGGTCAGAGGAGAATGTCCAGACTCATTCAAGCTAACAGAAAGGCCACAAATGCTCAAATAACAGCCATTTAAAACAATGGTGTGCATGCTGCAAAAGGGGGTACCTGAAAAAGTAATGTCAAATCTGAAAACATGGTCTGGAAAAGTGGTACACGGGAACATAGAAACAGTGTCTGATAAAGAATGATGATGAAATATTACATCCAGAGATAATGTAGTCCAATTGGTTCATGTTCCACGGTAATTGGTGTCATTGGATCTCATTGTCCTGAAGATTTGATGATCTAAACATGGAATATTGTTTGTCAGTTTCCATAAAACGATGCATTAAGAGTAATGCAACAGTTACTTATCATTTTCAGCAGGTGTATCAATTGCTAGTTAGATCATTGTAATGTAATGAACAGACAGTCATCTCAAATGGAATGTGCATTTTGAAATGGTAATACTTTGATGTTAAGTTGTGTCATTTTGAACAGGTGATTTTAGTTCAATGAACAAATTATCTTATCTTTATGTGTATTGTATCCAAGCAATTGCAAAAAGTGTTAGTTTTGAAAATGTGCTTTTTGATCATCGGTTGTGAGTTTTGTGTCTAGCGTTTTGAAAAAGGACATCAAGGTTCTGAAATGAGTGCCAAAGTGATTGTAAAAAACTGAAGTAACCACACACATACAGAGGAAGGGACTGCCTCTGTCAGGGAATAAGCAGACACATGTAGATGAATAATGGATTTGTTTTTATTGGTAACAAAACCATTGGAGTGTGTGTGTGTGTGTGTGTGTGTGTGTGTGTACAGGGCTTCGAAGGGAAGAAAGGAGCGAGAGGCCTGACTGGGACCGCTGGTGTTGAAGTAAGTATCACATCACCACAATGTAGAGAAGACATGAAGAAAGAAAGACGGACAGAGAGAGAGGGTGATGGGAGAGATGTAGAGCGGTACAGAGGGAGAGGGTGATGGGAGAGATGTAGAGAGGTACAGAGGGAGAGGGTGATGGGAGAGATGTAGAGAGGTACAGAGGGAGAGGGTGATGGGAGAGATGTAGAGAGGTACAGAGGGAGAGGGTGATGGGAGAGATGTAGAGAGGTACAGAGGGAGAGGGTGATGGGAGAGATGTAGAGCGGTACAGAGGGAGAGGGTGATGGGAGAGATGTAGAGAGGTACAGAGGGAGAGGGTGATGGGAGAGATGTAGAGAGGTACAGAGGGAGAGGGTGATGGGAGAGATGTAGAGAGGTACAGAGAGGGTGATGGGAGAGATGTAGAGAGGTACAGAGGGAGAGGGTGATGGGAGAGATGTAGAGCGGTACAGAGGGAGAGGGTGATGGGAGAGATGTAGAGAGGTACAGAGGGAGAGGGTGATGGGAGAGATGTAGAGAGGTACAGAGGGAGAGGGTGATGGGAGAGATGTAGAGAGGTACAGAGAGAGGAAATAGATATATTGCATTACATTCTGTAACAAACAAGCCTAATGCATTGTGTTACGTGGAAATTACATTTACGTTATGGACTACTTTGTAGGGGGGAGAAATGGGGAGAGAAGTGGAGATAGAGGGACGGACAGAGAGAGAGAGCGAGAGAGAGCCTGTGTGAAGAGATAGAAAGCAGGGAAGGAGGGATGATGGAGAGAGAGAGAGGCCGTGGAGTGATGGAAACAAATTGAATGAGTTATTGCCGAGAACATGCTGAGTGATGGTATCAAAAGATTCTACAGCTGCACCATCGAGAGCCTCCTGACCGGTTGCATCACCGCCTAGTATGGAAACGTTCGGCTACAGAGGGTAGTGCGTACGACCCAGTACATCACTGGGGCCAAGCTTCCTGCCATTCAGGACATCTCTACTAGGTGGTGTCAGAGGAAGGCCCAAAAAATTGTCAAAGACACCAGCCACCCAAGTCATAGACTGCTCTCTCTGCTACCGCACGGCAAGCAGTACCGGAGCACCAAGTCTAGGTCCAAAAGGCTCCTTAACAGCTTCTACTCCCCAGCTGTAAGACTGTTGAACAGCTAATCAGGTTGGGAAAGGTTGGGAGATTAGAGCGGCAGTGTATCGTAGTGTAGGTGGTTGGATAAAATGCATTACGGTGAGAAGTGACCTCAACTGGCTAAGACCCGAATTCACATTAGCGCCCATAACTAATGCCTTTACAAGTATTGTCATGGAGACACGACAGATTGAGTTTGATATTGTTGTTTTGTATTTCCCAGGGCGAAGTTGGTTTACTTGGACCCAGAGGCATGGAGGGATACGCTGGGCCTGACGGTCCTCCAGGACTGGTTGGGTTACCAGGATTTCCAGGAAAGACTGGGCGACAGGTAGCTACAATGATTCCCCGTGCCTGCACACACACACACACAGACACACGCACGCACGCACGCACGCACACACACACACACACAGGCACGCACGCACGCACGCACACACACACACACAGAATGGGGCTCTATAATCTGTCCATAAACAAACTCTTGCCCTGTCTGTGCTCTACAGTAGGTCACAGTAAGAGTCAGGGGATTATTACATTGTGTAAGCAAACTTTAAGAGAGCCATTCTCTCAGCATTGTTAAATGTCTGTGGCTGACAGTCTGACCCGCTCTCTGAATCAGAATAAAGTTTACGATCCAGTGACCCCTTTCTTATTTAGTTTTACCGCGTCTCCTCGTTCAAAACCTCACTCATCTATTTCTCTTGCAACATTACACGCAATCACAACACTAGCTAGCGTCACAGTAAATGTCCAAACTGAAGAATGGGCTGAATAAAGTTATGAGATTATCCCATTATTAAAGGGAAAATACACTCAAAAACTATATTATGTTTTTTTTTTTTTCATTAGTCCATGTTAGCAATCAAGTTTTCAAGATATTGGATTTTCAAGAAGCAAAGTGATGAAAGTAATGATGATGCATAATGCATCACATGATGCATCACATGATGCAAAACGAATACTTTGTGAAAATCCTAAATCTTGAACATTTGACCGCTGACATCTTGAGAACTGTGGACTAATGAAGAAGAAAAGTCCTTTGAGTAGATTAAGACAACAACAACATTATTAATGTGATTGTGGCTAGACTGCGACCAGGACGGAAAGACTCCTGTAATCCAGAAAATCAACATATCACAGGAGAAATGGAGCTTTAGAAGACTGAAATATGGCTGCCCCTCCTTTTCCCTTCTCCCTCTCCTTCTGGGCCCGTATTCTTATACTGATCTAGCATCAGGTCCAACCTGTACAGCAATTATAATCTAAAAGGAGAAACTGATCCTAGTTCAGCACTCCTGCACACTGGGAGGCTTAAGGAATACGGATCCTGCTCCCACCAGCTGTGTTTAAAGTACTGAAGGATATTCATCAGGAAATGACTGGTCATTAAATGGCTTATTTGATTTGATTGGGTTTCTGTGGTCAGAGATCAATGGGATTCTTGATACTAAAGTCTGCAGCCCCGGCAGCCCTGAGTATGTGGGTATTTCATGCATGGATGACCTCTAGTCTTCCCCTGCTACCCAGGCAGCCAGACTGACAGTGGATGACCTCTAGTCTTCCCCTGCTACCCAGGCAGCCAGACCGACAGTGGATGACCTCTAGTCTTCCCCTGCTACCCAGGCAGCCAGACCGACAGTGGATGACCTTCAGTATTAGCCACCCTGTCTGTCAGTTACATAAGAAGCCAGTCTGGTGGCACAGAGGTGGTTAGGGAGGGAGTTCTTTACGGTGAAAACACATAGACTCTCTCTCACAGGGAGGGATATCCCAGCAGGAAACAACCAGGGTGATTTTACACACATACTGTAACTACATTACCTCCCAAGGGAAAACAATACAGTCAGAAATACTGCTTCAGCTACCCTAGAGGAGCCGACCTATCGGAATGTTTTACAGTACACTCTGTCCTCCTCCTCTTCCTCCTCTTCCTCCTCCACTACTTGTTCAACTCTTCATCATTATCATCACCATTTTCTTCTTCATCCTCCTCCTCTTCTGTCTTCCCTTTTCCTCCCATTTCTCTTCCTCTCCCTCCATGTCCCTTTTCTGAATTGGTTGAATGGCGTAACCAGTGAATGGTACATGCCTGGCAGTAATTATTTCTGTCTCTCTGTGGGTCTAACATGTGTCAGACGGAGTCAGGGGAATGCTAGTCATTAGTGAAAATATGTAGGAGACAGAGGATCATAGACCATATCATAGACCAGCCTCTGTGTCCCCCTGATCTGACCACCATCCCCCAAATCTAGTATTATCTTACTGACCAAACAGTCTGACCACTAGCTGTCTATCACTCTGTCTCTATCTCCTTCTCTCTCCTTTCTGCCTCTGTCTCTCTCTATCTCCTTATGTCTCTGCCTCTCTGTCTCTCTCTGTCTCCTTCTGTCTCTGCCGCTCTGTCTCTCTCTGTCTCCTTCTGTCTCTGCCTCTTTGTCTCTCTCTATCTCCTTCTGTTTCTCTCTCCTCTGCCTCTCTGTCTCTCTCTATCTCCTTCTGTCTCTGCTTCTGTCTCTCTCTGTCTCCTTCTGTCTCTGCTTCTCTGTCTCTCTCTCTGTCTCCTTCTGTCTCTGCCTCTGTCTCTCTCTGTCTCCTTCTGTCAATTCAATTCAATTCAATTCAAGGGGCTTTATTGGCATGGGAAACATGTGTTAACATTGCCAAAGCAAGTGAGGTAGATAATATACAAAATAAACAATAAAAATCAACAGTAAACATTACACATACAGAAGTTTCAAAACAATAAAGACATTACAAATGTCATATTATATATATACAGTGTCTGTCTCTGCTTCTCTGTCTCTGCCTCTGTCTCTCTATATCTTCTTCTGTTTCTCTCTCCTCTCTGCCTCTCTGTCTCCTTCTGTCTCTCCTCTCTATCACTCTGTCTCTATCTATCTCCTTCTGTTTCTCTCTCCTCTCTAACCTCTATGTCTCTCTCTGTCTCCTTCTGTCTCTGCCTCTGTCTCTCTCTGTCTCCTTCTGTCAATTCAATTCAATTCAATTCAAGGGGCTTTATTGGCATGGGAAACATGTGTTAACATTGCCAAAGCAAGTGAGGTAGATAATATACAAAATAAACAATAAAAATCAACAGTAAACATTACACATACAGAAGTTTCAAAACAATAAAGACATTACAAATGTCATATTATATATATACAGTGTCTGTCTCTGCCTCTCTGCCTCTGTCTCTCTATATCTCCTTCTGTTTCTCTCTCCTCTCTGCCTCTCTGTCTCCTTCTGTCTCTGCCTCTCTGTCTCTCTCTGTCCCCTTCTGTCTCTCCTCTCTATCACTCTGTCTCTATCTATCTCCTTCTGTTTCTCTCTCCTCTCTAACCTCTCTGTCTCTCTCTGTCTCTTTCTGTCTCTCCTCTCTGCCTCTCTGTCCCTCTCTATCTCCTTCTGTTTCTCTCGTCTCTCTGTCTCTCTCTATCTCCTTCTGTCTCTCCTCTCTGCCTCTCTGTATCTCCTTCTGTCTCTCCTCTCTGCCTCTCTGTCCCTCTCTATCTCCTTCTGTCTCTCCTCTCTGCCTCTCTGTCCCTCTCTATCTCCTTCTGTTTCTCTCTCCTCTCTGCCTCTTTCTCCCTCTCTATCTCCTTCTGTTTCTCTCTTCTCTCTGTCTCTCTCTATCTCCTTCTGTCTCTCCTCTCTGCCTCTATGTCCCTCTCTATATCCTTCTGTCTATCCTCTCTGCCCCTCTCTATCTCCTTCTGTTTCTCTCTCCTCTCTGCCTCTCTGTCTCTCTCTATCTCCTTCTGTTTCTCTCTCCTCTCTGCCTCTCTGTCTCTCTCTATCTCCTTCTGTCTCTCCTCTCTGCCTCTCTGTCCCTCTCTATATCCTTATGTCTCTCCTCTCTGCCTCTGTCCCTCTCTATCTCCTTATGTTTCTCTCTCCTCTCTGCCTCTGTCTCTCTATCTCCTTCTGTCTCTCCTCTCTGCTTCTCTGTCTCTTTCTGTCTCCTTCTGTCTCTCCTCTCTGCCTCTCTGTCCCTCTCTATCTCCTTCTGTCTCTCCTCTCTGCCTCTGTCTCTATCTATCTCCTTCTGTTTCTCTCTCCTCTCTGCCTCTCTGTCTCTCTCTATCTCCTTCGGTCTCTCCTCTCTGCCTCTCTGACCCTCTCTATCTCCTTCTGTCTCCCCTCTCTGTCCCTCTCTATCTCCTTCTGTCTCTCCTCTCTGCCCCTCTCTATCTCCTTCTGTTTCTCTCTCCTCTCTGCCTCTCTGTCTCTCTCTGTCTCCTTCTGTATCTCCTCTCTGCCTCTCTGTCTCTCTCTATCTCCTTCTGTCTCTCCTCTCTGCCTCTCTGTCCCTCTCTATATCCTTATGTCTCTCCTCTCTGCCTCTGTCCCTCTCTATCTCCTTCTGTTTCTCTCTCCTCTCTGCCTCTCTGTCTCTCTCTATCTCCTTCTGTCTCTCCTCTCTGCCTCTCTGTCCCTCTCTATATCCTTATGTCTCTCCTCTCTGCCTCTGTCCCTCTCTATCTCCTTCTGTCTCTCCTCTCTGCCTCTCTTTCTCTCTCTATCTCCTTCTGTCTCTCCTCTCTGCCTCTATCTATCTCCTTCTGTTTCTCTCTCCTCTCTGCCTCTCTGTCTCTCTCTATCTCCTTCGGTCTCTCCTCTCTGCCTCTCTGTCTCTCTCTATCTCCTTCTGTCTCTCCTCTCTGCCTCTCTGTCTCCTTCTGTCTCCTCTCTGCCTCTCTGTCTCCTTCTGTCCTCTCTCTATCTCCTTCTGTTTCTCTCTCCTCTCTGCCTCTCTGTCTCTCTCTATCTCCTTCTGTCTCTCCTCTCTGCCTCTCTGTCTCCTTCTGTCTCCTCTCTGCCTCTCTGTCTCCTTCTGTCTCTCCTCTCTGCCTCTGTCCCTCTCTATCTCCTTCTGTCTCTCCTCTCTGCCCCTGTCTCTATCTCCTTCTGTTTCTCTCTCCTCTCTGCCTCTCTGTCTCTCTCTATCTCCTTCTGTCTCTCCTCTCTGCCTCTCTGTCTCTCTCTATCTCCTTCTGTCTCTCCTCTCTGCCTCTCTGTCTCTCTCTATCTCCTTCTGTCTCTCCTCTCTGCCTCTCTCTGTCTCCTTCTGTCTCCTCTCTGCCTCTCTAGCTCCTTCTGTCTCTCCTCTCTGCCTCTGTCCCTCTCTATCTCCTTCTGTTTCTCTCTCCTCTCTGCCTCTGTCTCTCTATCTCCTTCTGTCTCTCCTCTCTGCCTCTCTGTCTCTTTCTGTCTCCTTCTGTCTCTCCTCTCTGCCTCTCTGTCCCTCTCTATCTCCTTCTGTCTCTCCTCTCTGTCCCTCTCTATCTCCTTCTGTCTCTCCTCTCTGCCTCTCTCTGTCTCCTTCTGTCTCCTCTCTGCCTCTCTGTCTCCTTCTGTCTCTCCTCTCTGCCTCTGTCTCTATCTATCTCCTTCTGTTTCTCTCTCCTCTCTGCCTCTCTGTCTCTCTCTATCTCCTTCTGTCTCTCCTCTCTGCCTCTCTGACCCTCTCTATCTCCTTCTGTCTCTCCTCTCTGTCCCTCTCTATCTCCTTCTGTCTCTCCTCTCTGCCCCTCTCTATCTCCTTCTGTTTCTCTCTCCTCTCTGCCTCTCTGTCTCTCTCTGTCTCCTTCTGTATCTCCTCTCTGCCTCTCTGTCCCTTTCTATCTCCTTCTGTCTCTCCTTTCTGCCTCTCTGTCTCTCAATTCAATTCAATTCAAGGGCTTTATTGGCATGGGAAACGTGTTAACATTGCCAAAGCAAGTGAGGTAGATAAAATATAAAGTTAATATATAAAGTGAAATAAACAATAAAAATGAACAGTAAACATTACACATACAGAAGTTTCAAAACAATAAAGACATTACAAATGTCATATTATATATACAGTGTTTTAACAATGTACAAATGGTGAAGGACACAAGATAAAATAAATAAGCATAAATATGGGTTGTATTTACAATGGTGTGTGTTCTTCACTGGTTGCCCTTTTCTCGTGGCAACAGGTCACAAATCTTGCTGCTGTGATGGCACACTGTGGAATTTCACCCAGTAGATATGGGAGTTTTTCAAAATTGGATTTGTTTTCGAAGTCTCTCTCTGTCTCCTTCTGTCTCTCTCTGCCTCTGTCTCTCTCTATCTCTTTCTGTCTCTCACTCCTCTCTGTCTCCTCTCTGTCTCTCTTGCTTCCTCTTTCTCTCCTGGTCTCTCCCTAATTAATTCCACTGGGTGCAAGTAGTACACTAGTTGCACTTTTGCCACTCAATCCTCTTTGCCAGAATAGTAAAGCTAAAGGGGTTTATTTATTATATTTGGGTAGCCTTTTACACTCGTGCTTCTATACTGGTTGAAAATGGCAGTTTTGGGCACTAATAAGCGCCTAAATTGAAACGTAATGACTGTACGGTAACATTATATACATGACGTCAGAGCCCTGGCTCTGCACTTCACGGCGCTGTATGGGTTTTGACTGATTGCCGTTCTGTTAATTGGGCAACTTTTGCAAATATTTTGTTGTCTGAGTGAGGGAAAAGCTGTAAATTAAGATGACATTGAGGATTATAATAAATACCACTTTGATGTCATACAAGCAAACCAAAACATCTATACGGTCCAAATGTGCACTTCACATTTACAAATTATATACAGTGTCAACGTTTATGATCACTATGTTTGATTTACAGTTACACGATGACATGGCGTTATACCCTGGGTTGTCCTGAACAGTATGAGCCTATGTTTGTTTATTGTGAAGACAGGTTGCTGCGGTACACACACCTGTATCCACTCATGACTCCTTTCTAATGCGCTCCAGAAATAACATGTTTCTCTAAAATGCCTTGTGAAAGCCTAACACTGTAAGATCCTATTTTAGAACTTAGTCATGTTGGCAATAGAACAAGCTTTCAAATGATGCCCACCTGACTCAGATTGGGATTTATAATGGACCGTTTTTGGATTGCATAAACAAACAACAGTAATTGTGTGATGGCAGGGATTCAGAGTTGTTGTGTTCCAAATGAAACAACTACAAGTGTACTTGTTCTAGTTCCTCAACAGCACAGCTAGGAGAGCTTAAAAAGCACCTTATAGTTCAAGACTCTTCTTTGAGTCATAACAGTGCATTGAAATTGCTTAGGAACTATGCACATTTTGGAGAGTTGTGTGAACACTTGGAGACTCCAGTTAGTCCTCTCACTCAAACCCTTGTCATTTCTTTGTCTTATTTTACACCTACGCCACATTTTCCAGTAATAGTTTTATCATGTTACTGAATGTATCCAGAGTATTTTCACATTTCGCTATCAACAAATGCTGCAAAAAGTACATGTAAAATGCACATGAAATCAACAGTGTGATGTTTAGATGTGTGGATTCAGTCTTGTTTCAGGTGAACTGTTGTGTCCTCACCTTTGGTCTAACCATTTTCCCTTTATCTCCAAACTGTTCCCTTTCAATTGCTACCATGGTTATTATGCATATGCTTTTCATATTTCTTCTGTAAGAAATGTAAATGTAGCCCTATCCATACAGGCCAATTCCCACCAATGTTATGGGTTGACATGTCTGTCAAAAAGACGAGTTAAGAACCGAGACCTTACTGTGATCAGGTGGATGGGACATTATTGCCCATGTGTCTCACTTGGGTGGGTCGTGTGTGAATGAGTGCAGATGGGCGTGTGTGTCATGTATTTCCAGGCCAGAATTAAATCTCCCACTGATTTAATGACTGAGACCACTACAGTACCTCTCCTTATGCAAGACCTCTCTCCAGCCCCGGGGATTGAGGTTCTACCAACAAACCTAGAGCTCTGTAATTCCAAACCACTTCCTGATTATTTTTTATCCCAGCGATGACATGAGTTATCCTTGCACCTCACGGCCGGCGAGGCGGGACAGTAACAGACGCTGCTGTATTTACGGCCAGCGGGCCGGCGACGGCTCATTCCGTCTGTTATTTTAATATGACTGACTCCCCTCTCCTCCACCTGGGCTCACTGATGGAACAGGAAATGATTGTGGTCGCCAGCGGCTCTGCGCACTGTAACAGTTCAACAACAGTCAGTCATTTGTATTGACGTTTTATAAGCAAATGTCTGACTGTTAAGCATTTGACTTTTCAAAGGCCTAGGCCATGAATCAGTGGTGATTGAAATGTCACTGTGACTTGACAACATACCATTTGATTAGCAGTGTTTTTCATGCTTATCTTACAGCATGTCAACAATGATTTAGTGTGCCCATGTTGACTGTCTGTGCTATCTTTTGTCAGGGCCAGCGTGGCACTGTGGGGCAGGAGGGGTCGGCAGGACTACCTGGTCCCAGAGGGGAACTTGGTCTGCCTGGGTTGGTCGGAGAGAGGGGGCCTGCTGGAGAGAAGGTAATCTACTTAGCCTACACCCAGTACCCTCTTCACCCCACACCCTATGACCCCTCACCATTAACTTTACAGTACCCTAGCCTGGTCCCAGATCTGTACTATATAGCCCACTCCTATAGTGTTGTGCATGACCAGTGGAGTTGGCAGGACACCACAAACAGATCTGGGACCAGGCCAGTCCCACCTTCTACCCTGTGACCTCTGACCCCTATGTATTGTTTCCAGGGGGAGTCTGGCTTGGCAGGAGAGAGGGGGACCCCAGGAATCAAAGGCATGGAGGGCTCATCCGGAGACCAAGGCAGGATAGGAGACCCAGGACTCAAAGGACAACCAGTGAGTGTCCAGCGTCCATCTAGCCATTGTAGAATATCACCAATGCTCCGCTAACTGGTCACAGGTTATTCACAGCATCATATATTTGCCATAAACAGCTCAGAAAAGGTTTAAGCAACACCATAAAAAATTATATTTAGATCAACCAAAAAAAACGTTTTTCTCAATTAAAAAAGAAAATGACATTTATTGAAAGGAAATATATGATTCAATGCCACCTTTAATATTTCTTATATATTATATTTGACTTCAAATTATATTTCAATTTGCTACCTATTTCTTTCAATACTCAAACTACTTTCCCCTTTGGTTGAACCTTAAATAACAAATACAAAGTCATATTTCATGTAAATACAACCCATTTTTTCATCTTGTCCCAAGTTTACTTTTGACTTTGGAATTACCTATTGAAATTGATTCAATTGGGTTACAAGCAATTGAACTAATTCCCTAGAAATTAAACAAGTTTGTTCAGTAACTTTAAATTATGTTTTCAAATGTTTTCTTTACAGAAAACCTTCACATTTAGTAACCACAATATCATAACCAAGCAATGGCTACCTTAACACATAAAGCTTATAAGGCTGTTTAATATAACATGCAGTTGTGCAAGTATCATTACAGATGCTGGCCGTGTACTAGTTTAAAATTGGATTACAAGTACAATAGGCCACAATAACTGTAATGACATTCACTCTCACGGGTGGGCAAAAAGAACACAGTGAAAGTCATGCCCCCAATTAGCCACACCTCCAAATATTCTGATAGGCTGCCACAGCTACATTGCCCCCACCGCTATGCGCACAAGGTGTTGAAAGCAATTTAGAAACTTTCATTCAATTCAAGAAATCACATTGATCTGATGAATTTGTGATTATCTGTGCAAACAGTCTTCTGTCACTGCTGAGGACAGATAGATAGACAGGCAGGCAGGCAGACAGACAGACATGGGACAGGGACGGGGGAGGTGCTCAGACAGTGCTACTGTCTCCAGACTGACCGATAAGGGACCCACCATTCTTATGTCCTAGTTTCGGTGTCTGCGGGTTCCTTGGAGTTAGACAAGATAATGGATGAGAGGGCAACCAGAGAGCAAACCAGAGACCAAACCCCTGTCTGGAATACATAACAAGGAGGGAGAATATGGAACAGAAACTAGGTTAAATGGTTTCATAACATAGTCTACTAACTTCACACTCTTCCTTTTGGAGGCAACAACCACAAATCAGAGCGATTTGTGGTTAAGTTATTGTCTTGTGGTTGAGTTGTGTCATAGTGTCTTATTGTCTTGTGGTTGAGTTGTGTCAGAGTGTCTTATTGTCTTGTGGTTGAGTTGTGTCAGAGTGTCTTATTGTCTTGTGGTTGAGTTGTGTCAGAGTGTCTTATTGTCTTGTGGTTGAGTTGTGTCAGAGTGTCTTATTGTCTTGTGGTTGAGTTGTGTCAGAGTGTCTTATTGTCTTGTGGTTGAGTTGTGTCAGAGTGTCTTATTGTCTTGTGGTTGAGTTGTGTCAGAGTGTCTTATTGTCTTGTGGTTGAGTTGTGTCAGAGTGTCTTATTGTCTTGTGGTTGAGTTGTGTCATAGTGTCTTATTGTCTTGTGGTTGAGTTGTGTCATAGTGTCTTATTGTCTTGTGATTGTGTTGTGGCATAGTGTCTTATTGTCTTGTGGTTGAGTTGTGCCAGAGTGTCTTATTGTGTTGTGTTAGAGTGTCTTATTGTCTTGTGATTGTGTTGTGTCATAGTGTCTTATTGTCTTGTGATTGTGTTGTGTCAGAATGTCCTTTTGTCTTGTGATTGTGTTGTATCGGAGTGTCATTTTGTCTTGTGATTGTGTTGTATCGGAGTGTCATTTTGTCTTGTGATTGTGTTGTGTCAGAGTGTCCTTTTGTCTTGTGATTGAGTTGTATCGGAGTGTCATTTTGTCTTGTGATTGAGTTGTATCGGAGTGTCATTTTATCTTGTGATTGAGTTGTGTGTTTCATTTGTGTTCCTGTTGTACCAGAGTGTGTTTGTTTCTCTGGCCTGCAGGGGGAGCCGGGAGACCTGGGGATGATTGGCTTCTCTGGTTTTCCAGGACCTAAGGTGAGTCAGAGGCTCTGAGAGATCACCACAGACATTCACCATCCTTGTCTGCCCTCGATGAGCTATTCAGCCCTATATATTAAGCTCCCGAGTGGCACAGCAGTCTAAGTCACTGCATTTCAGTGAAAGAGGTGTCACTACAGTCGCTGGTTCAAATCCAGGCTGTATCACATCTGGCTGTGATTGGGAGTCCCAAGCGTGGCGCACAATTGGCTGGTGTAGGCTCATTGTTATTAAGAAATTGTTCTTACTGACTTGCATAGTTAAATAATAATACCCCTATGCCCTCCACTGACAAGTTAAACGTGTTCTTATAGACATGATCAATTAGCAGTGATCAAGCAAATGACTGTTCTGTGTTTTTCAAAGGGACCAAATGGGGATTGGGGTTTCAAAGGCATACCTGGTCCTAAAGGTCCTGTTGGCATTCTGGTAAGTACAGAATCAGCACTTACTGTTAAGATGGTGCCGAAGAGGATGGCTGACGTTTTACATGTTCCTAACCAATTGTGCTAATTTGTTAGATTTTTGCATTGTTTGTAACATATATTTGTACTTATTTTGTACATAATGTTGCTGCTACCGTCTCTTATGACTGAAAATAACAGCGATTACTCACCACGAACTGGAAGATACTTTTTCCTTTAAGGAGTCCGACGAGAAGGATATACTGCTCTCCCGGGAACAGGCCCAGATCCTCGTCATTTGGATGAAGAAAAGACAGGAAAAGAGGACACAGATAGGGCTGCCTTCTGAGAATCCGTAGGCGAGCGAGTAAACTCCCACTGCCTTCCATTCTACTTGCTAACATGCAATCATTGGAAAATAAAATGGATGATTTGATTATGATTATCCTACCAACGGTACATTAAGAACTGTAATATCTTATGTTTCACCGAGTCATGGCTAAACGTCAACACAGATAATATAGAGCAGGCAGGATTTTCCATGCACCAGCAGAACAGAGATGCTACGTCTGGTAAGACGAGTGGTGGGGGTGTGTGTCTTTTTGTCGAAAACAGCTGGTGCGCGATGTCTATTATTAAAGAAGTCTCAAGGTATTGCTTGCCTGAGGTAGAGGACCTTATGATAAGCTGTCGACCACACTATCTACCAAGAGAGTTCTCATCTATATTATTCGTAGTCGTCTATTTACCACCACAGACTGATGTTGGTACTAAGACCACACTCAACCAACTCTATAAGGCCATAAGCAAACAAGAAAATGCTCATCCAGAAGCGGTGCTCCTAGTGGCCGGGGACTTTAATGCAGTTAAACTTAAATCAGTTTTACCACATTTTACCAGCATGTCACATGTGCAACCAGAGGGAAAAAAACTCTCCTTTACTTCACACACACAGATGCATACAAGCTCTCCCCCGCCCTACATTGGGCAAATCTGACCATAATTCTATCTTCCTGATATCTGCTTACAAGCAAAAACTAAAGCAGGAAATGCCAGTAACTCGCTCAATACGGAAGTGGTCAGATGACGCGGATGCTACTCTACAGTAGAGGGTCCCCCTCTCTCCTGCCAAGCCAGACTCCCCATGGAAACAATACATAGGGGTCAGAGGTCACAGGGTAGAAGGTGGGACTGGCCTGGTCCCAGATCTGTTTGTGGTGTCCTGCCAACTCCACTGGTCATTGTCATTGCTAGCACAGACTGGAATATGTTCCGGGATTCATCCAATGGCATTGAGAAGTATACCACCTCAGTCATCGGCTTTATCAATAAGTACATCAACAACGTCGTCCCCACAGTGACTATATGTACATATCCCAATCAGAAGCCATGGATTACAGGCAACATCCGTATCAAGCTAAAGGCTAGAGCTGCTGCTTTCAAGGAGCGACAATAGTCGCTACTGTAACCAACAGTGTGTGTGGTTACAGTAGGCTAACATACAGTGTATGTCAATGGCTTTAAAAACAGCAGTAACATCAGGCAGGATTTAGGCTACCAACTGCTTAGCCAGTTGTAGCTCAATCTTGGGTGCAATGATCACGTTCCCGCACTGACTGACTGTGTAGAGGCTCATTGATTTAACGTTACGTTAGCCAACATGCAAACACTGGCAAAGTTATGAATGATATAGCTGTCGGCTATATTAGCCACGACTTACCGTTCTTTGTGCAGCTTCAAATGTTGAACAAAGCTCCGTCTGTCATTTTCTATGTTTGGGCTTGGGGAGAGTAATAAGTCAGTTTGAGTCAAAAGGCTCAAGTCCAAGTTAAGTCATGAGTCATTGGTGTTAAAGTCAAAGTCGAGTTGCAAGTCCTCATATTTGTGACTAGAGTCTAAGTCATGTGACTCGAGTCCACACCTCTGCAAATTACCTGAACTAACCTTTACCGCCGCAAACTGGTACCGGTACCCCCTGTATATAGCCTCGTTATTGTTATGTTATTGTGTTACTTTTTATATATATATTTTTTTAACTTTAGTTATTTGGTAAATATGAACTCTTCTTGAACTGCACTGAACTGCACTGTTGGTTAAGGGCTTGTAAGTAAGCATTTCACGGTAAGGTTGTATTCGGCGCATGTGACTAATAAAGTTTGATTTGATTTGTTGCAATAAATGATGTATAAAAATTGTGTGTGTGCTGATCTCTCCTCTATCTGTCTGTTTCAGGGTTTCAGTGGACCTGTTGGACCAGAAGGGATGATCGGCCCAATGGGGAAACCTGTAGGTTCAGTGTGTGAGTGTGTGAGTGTGTGAGTGTGTGTGAGTGTGTGAGTGTGTGTGTGTGTGTGTGAGTGAGTGAGTGGTCCATTTTAAGAGCGGGCACTCTGCCCTGTCTGTCTTGTGAACGTGGCTTTTGTTGAACTAACTGGCTGGAGTGTTTCCATAACGGTCGTCCACTGAATTGATAAGCCCCTCTGTTGTCAAAGTCAGACATTTTCTAGACTAGAGAGAGAGTGTGTATTCATGACTCCTCAGGCATAAACCATAAATCAATCAAGTTCAAGCCTCAAGTGGTACTTTCCATCATTGTAATTCTCCTGGGAGATAGTTTGGAATAGAGATCTGTCTAGTCACACTTTGCTACAGTACCTGGTGTGTCACTAGTATGTTGTGCTTATATGAAGGGCTTTATACTGTAGGAATAACAGAGTTAGAAGAACCAACCACCCATGGATGGAACTGGACAAATTGTCCCAAAACAGCGGAGAACATGTATGGATGACCTATGCTGCTCCTGTCCAGTGTACTGTTCAACACCTGCATGGAATGGAGGGATACCCAGAATAATTGGGGTACTTGTACTTAGAAAAGAAACCAGTGTATTTTAAAAGTCTTATTTTCTCCTCCACAGGGACCGAAGGGTCCAAGGGGAAGCCATGGGGAAATGGTGAGATCTGAATCCAATACTTGGTATTATTTGAATTCTGAATACATTCTGTAGAGTTCTATAATCCATTGGAGAGAAAGCAGTCTATGCAACACTCGGTAGGCATTGGAAAACCACAAGGTTATGTGTGAAGTACAGCGTAGGTGTTTAATCTATGAACTATGATTGACACACTGGAAGACACGTGGCCTTGTTTGGTTTGTGTGAACTGTAGCTATGGGCAGTGTTTCCTGAGGTAATAACCATGCTACCTGGGTAGGCTCGTGATGAAAGTAGCTGTTGCAGGGGGATTTCCAGTACACTGTGGGCTGTGCATGGAGCCTTACTGCCTCAGTGAACAGGAAATGCCTTGTCATAATGTTAGTGCTGTGATCCTCTATGGTGATTAATGGGTCATGGCTAGAAGGGATCCAGCTTTTGCATTTTAGCTAACCCTAACCCTTTTCCTAACCTTAACCTAATTGTCCTAACCTGCTACTTTAATTCTCCTAACCTGCTACGTTAATTCTCCTAACCTGCTGCGTAAGTTCTCCTAACCTGCTACGAAAAGTCAAATCTGACATTAATTTGACTAAAGCTGGGCCCCTTCTAGCCATGACCGGGTTAATGTACAGTATACTGTTCCCTATCACTCTGCCGTGTAAACTGTTTTAAGATTCTCACAGCTCACGCTCTGCCATGTAAACTGGTTGAAGATTCTCACGGCTCCCTAAGCCCCATCGAGACTCATAGGCAGTTACACACAAACAGTAGAGAGAGAGCGAGAAAAACACAAAAGCACACACAGTAAACAGACACACAAACACTTACACACTTCTAGGCAGCTCCTCAGGGGCCTAATAAGAACCAGCTGCCTGCAGAAGGCTGCTGCTATAGTACTGTGCCGTCAGTTCCCTCATTGGCCAGTGGGGGCGGTAGAGCTCCATTACAGAAACACAAAGAGAGCCCTCAACACAGAACCCTTTGTACTGACTGCAGCTCTTCAGGGTGTAAAGTATGATTATGATAGGATCGTTTAGACTAGAGCAGCTATTTTATACAAAATGTATAATGTTAATATCAACACACTCAGGGGCCAGTTTATTAGGTACACCACCTGTTCACGGAAATTGATCGCTCCTGTAGACAGTCAGGTGGCCGTGACTTGCTATATAAAGCAGGCAGACAGACATCGAAGCATTCAGTTACTGTTTGATTGAACGTTAGAATGGGCAAAACGAGTAACCTAAGCGACTTGAGCGTGGTATGATCGTTGATGCCAGGCGTGCCGGATCCAGTTTCTCAGAAACGGACACCCTCCTGGGCTTTTCACTCATGACAGTGTCTAGGGTTTACAGAGAATGGTGTAACAACAACAAAAAACATCCAGTCAGCATCAATCCTGTGGGCAAAAACAGCTTGTTGATAAGAGAGGTTGAAGGAGAATGGCAAGAATGGTAACAGGCGAGCCACGAATAGACAAATAACAGCACAGTACAACAGTGGTGTGCATAACGGCATCTCAGAAGGCACAACTAGTTGATCCATGTCAAGAATGGGCTATTGCAGCAGACGACCAGACCGGGTTCCCCTCCTATCAGCTAAAAACAAGAAGAAGCGGCTCCAGTGGGCAAGTGATCACCAACACTGGACAATTGGGGATTGGAAAAACATTGCCTGGTCTGACGAATCCCGGTTCCTGTTGCGTCATGCTGATGGAAGAGTCAGGATTTAGCATAAGCAGCATGTTTTGCTGGCACACGTTAGGGCCCTTGATACCAATTGAGCAATGATTGAACGTCATGCCCCAAATAATTCAGACTGTTCTGGAGGCAAAATGTCCAACCTGGTGCTAGATGGGTCTACCTAATAAACTGGCCACTGAGTGTATATTTTAACAAATACATTTTCTGCAATCTTTGTTAATTTGAGAGTACTAGAGAGTAGTGGAGGTGCATCAAATATTCTATTGTGATGTCATTGCTTGGACACCATTGTAACACCATGTTGTGTGTTTGTGTATCAGGGACCCCAGGGGCCACAGGGACATCCAGGGCCCAGAGTAAGTGTCCCCCCCATTACTATGTCCTAACCTATCTTATTGATTCCCTACTACTTACAGTTACTTGACAGTTCTATGGCAGTTCATAGAGATTGAGGTTTGTCGTCTTTACGAAGACATATGTCTTTGTATCTGTTTATTTTGTGTTTATGTCAAAATCCTCTCTGTGTTCTCTCTCCCAGGGCCCCCCTGGTGCTCCTGGCCCGACCGTAAGTATCCTGTTTCATTCACAGATAGTGACATAATCTGTAATAAAGCATTTATATTTTTCTTTGTCCGGATTCAAACAAGGTGTTGTAGCAAACAAGTATTGGTTTGCCTAGGCAACGCACCCCCCCCCCCTCCCCTCCCCCTCTCTGTGCAGCAGCAGCACACATAGAAATTTAATGAATAATACATGCTTGGAACCTCTAACCCTGGTAATTGACCCTTCGCTAAGCCCTTCGCTAAGAAACTAATTTGTCACTTTGTAATTTGGGTGAACTATTTTTTTAAATAAAAAAACGTTCTTTGGAAGTCCTGTGAGTCAAACATTTGGCTGTAATAGAATAACACTTAATGATCCAACTGTTTATTTCCTTTTTTCTAAGTGTCAGGAATGGGTTTCAAGAGAGACAAGGTTTGGAAACTCCTGTTGTACATGACTTTGACTTCTATTCAGGGAAACAACATCCTGAAGACATTGGTGAATAGCTTCTGACTTTTGTTGCACATCAAGCACCCACTGGGCAAAGATGTCAATTCAACGTAATTTCATTGAAATGACGTGGAAACAATGTTGATTAAACCAGTGTGTACCAAGTGGACATTGTGTGAGCTCTGGTTTCCAAAATGGGTCAAAACATTTACTGGCTCCTGTGAGTTCATGGCCATGATCAGTTATTGCCAGTTTCAATTCTTAATTGACCCTTCGCTAAGCCTCGCCCCAGAATGTTGGCCAACCAATCACATCGCTCCAATGGAGAACAACTGTCATCAAGTACGACATCTCAAATACATGAAAGCCAGTGAGAAAAACTTTTCTTCAAAAATAAATGGTTTAAATGGCTAAATAGTTGAACACTGCATCATGGGTACTTGACAGTGTGATTTCTGAAATACAGAGCCTGTTGATGATGGAGTATTTTTCGAGTACAAAAGTATTCTCTATCTCTCTCTCTCTCTCTCTCTGTCCTAGGCTTGGTGCCAGGCTAAGCTTAGATACGGCTTTTGATGGAATGGGAAAAAGCAACAGTCTTATAGCTGCAGGGCCAGAGGTAGCATAGAAGCGGAGCATACAGTGTAATCTGTGTGGCCTTCCTTTCCCTGTGCTCTGTGAGCTGTTTCAACAGTTGTATTGAACCAATAAATCTAAACTACAATATTACAATGGCATTTTTGTTATGTAATAATCAGGGAGGAGGCTTTCAGTGACATTGATTAGTATGCCCCTACTAAGTTGAAAATGTGTAGATTTGTTGATTCCAGCCTCTGGTTTACTGCTTTCTGCTTATTACTGCCTCTGTGATTAAACTGTACTTGTTGGTGTTGTATCCTCAGAGACGAATCGAGTACAACTCTCTGTTTGAGTCCAATGGTGCCTTGAGGACAGAGGTAAAGCACTCACTGTTGGTCTATACACGAGACAGAAGTTTAATCTTTAGACAACATATTTACCATATATAACATTCACTGTTGATATATCTTCACTCTAATGATATTTACTGTTAAGTGACAATTTTCAGTAAAGCAATTTACAAAAATCTTCCTGTTCGTTTTTTGCTCTTTAATACTATGGTATTTTCACTAATGTGTGGGTGCCTGTCACTACCTTGCCTACAAATAAACCTTATTTAATTGCGTTTAACACATGCAAAACACATTGCTTGCAACTTTTCTAAATACCTTGACATGGTGTTTCTATGGTTGGATATGGGTTGTGCCTCTATGCATGCATCTTGCATGTGTCTGCATGAATTCATGCTTATGAAATGTTTGATTCATCCATGTGTCCATGCTTTGGATTGGCTGTCTCTGTGGCTTTCTCCTAACCTCTTCCCATGCATGCTGCAACACTCTGGACTGTGTGGACTATGCTAACCCTGCTTGCCTAGATCTACCAGAACACGGAGATGTCCCTCTCGGACCAGAATGCAGGGATCTTTAAGACCCTGCACTACCTGAGCAGTGTGATCGAGAGCATGAAGAAACCGCTCGGAACCCGGGAGAACCCGGCACGATTTTGCAAGGACCTGCTGGACTGCCAACAGAAGCTCTCTGACGGTGAGAACCGATTTACAGAATGTATCAGTTTAATGGACACTTTTCCCCAATCTACATCAATATTAGTAATCTTCACAGATTTACTCAGTAGAATAGACTGTAGTTGCTATCTTAATTTGACCAGGGAAATAATCCTGCAGCAGCAGGAAATGTGAATTATTGTGTGGATTATAATTAATGGGTATTTTTGCAGGGGTTGATACATTTTTTGTTGGGGCAAATCAAGTCTTGACAATTTAAATGTGAAATTACAAACTGTAGAAGCCTTTTTGAACCTTGAATATGCCACAACTCTGCATTTACTACTTTGCTGGAAATGTCCTGCAACAACAGAGTGATCAAATTAAGATCCAAGACCTGTACCTCTGTAGGACTGTACTGGATCGACCCTAACCTGGGATGTCCGTCAGACACCATTGAGGTCTTCTGTAACTTCACGGCAGGCGGGCAGACATGTCTCCTCCCAGTAGCCTCTAACAAGGTAACCGAGCACTGCACTCCATCATCACAGGGGCTCCAGTTGGTCCATAGCAGCACTAATTTAAAAACAGATTTTATCTAGGTTTAAAGAAAAACACATTCACATTCACAAATCCTGACTTCCACTTAAGTCGAATTCTCACTAACACATCTGTTCTTCCTTCCCTCTGCAACTTCAACAGTATTGTACGGTTCTTGGGAAATATGAGGATGCGTCATGGGTGAGGGATTCGGAGAGGATCCCTGTGAATAGTAGATCTGTGCCAGCACAAAGGGATAGGCCAATGAGTGATATATGCTTTAATAAGGTTGGCTTCTTAGTGTTCATGGCAATGGTTATCAACTTTACTGTAGAAATTAAACGTAAATCACTGAAAATAGATGTTGTGGTGGCAGCTGCAGAGAAGTACTTGGGGTAGGAGATTTGACTTCAGAAGAGTTACATTGTGTGTTGTGTGGTAGTGTCCCGTCCTCTCAGGCCGTTGGCCTGGGGTAGGATCAGATAGGGTTAGTAGTGGAATAAGGTGATGCGTTTTATTGAGTATAGGGTTAGTTGGTAGGGTAATTAAAATATACGTATATTATTCGGCTCCCCTTTCCCATCGCAAAGTGTAATGGATCTATACTATAGTTCAGTGGAAATGCAACATATTGGATGCCAACCACCGTTAAACCTCACAGAAGAAGACATGGATTGTGTCTGTGTGCTATTCAGAGGGTGGATGGACAAGACAAAATATTTAATTGCCTTTGAACGGGTTATGGTAGTAGGTGCCAGGAGCACCAGTTTGAGTGTGTCAAGAACTGCAACGCTGGTGGGTTATTTCACACTCAACAGTTTCCCGTGTGTATCAAGAATGATCCACCACCCAAAGGACATCAAGCCAACTTGACACAACTGTGGGATGCATTGGAGTCAACATGGGCCAGCATCCCAGTGGAATGCTTTCAGAACCTTGTAGAGTCCATGCCCTGACAAATCGAGGCTGTTCTGAGGGCAAAAGCGGGTGCAACTCAATATTGGAAGGTGTTCATAATGTTTTGTACACTCAGTGCCAAATTGATTGTCAAACTCAACACAGTCACTTATAGATGATTTGAACATGATGTGCGAAAAATGCTAATATCATTCCTGTGGCTTGAGTGGGATTTATGCCACAAATGCTAACATGTTAGTGTGTGGAAACAGTGCCAGTGAAACTAAACCAAAGCATGGATTAATGCGATCATACCTTGTCCATAGACTGCTTACAGGGTAAGGAAACCAATTTGTCACTTTGTAATTTGGGTGAACTATCTCTTTAACCAAAATACTGTTATTTGGAAGCCCCGTGAGTCAACCATTTGGCTGTAATTGAAGAACACTTAATGATCTAACTGTTTATTTCCTTTTTTCTAAGTGTCAGGAATGGGTTTCAAGAGAGACAAGGTTTGGAAAATCCTGTTGTACATGACTTTGACTTCTATTCAGGGAAACAACATCCTGAAGACATTGGTGAATAGCTTCTGACTTTTGTTGCACATCAAGCAACCACTGGGCAAAGATGTCAATTCAATGGAATTTCATTGAAATGACGTGGAAACAATGTTGATTCAATCAGTGTGTACCAAGTGGACATTGTGTGAGCTCTGGTTACCAAAATGGGTCAAAACATCTTGGGTCAAAACATAAACTTTTGGATCCTTGTGTTCTTCTATTACAGCCAAATGTTTGACTCATTGGGCTTCCAAAGAACAGTTTTTTGGTTATAGTTCACCCAAATTACAAAGTGACAAATTGGTTTCCTTACCCTATAAGCAGTTTATGGACAAGATATGATCTCATTAATCCATGCTTTGATTTAGTTTCCCTGGCACTGTTTCCACATACTGACATGTTAGCATTTGTGGCACAAATCCCATTCAAGTCATTGTATTTGTGAATGGGGGCGTGTTCTGTCCTCCTTTTCCTGTAGTCCACAATCATCTCCTTTGTCTTGATCACGTTGAGAGAGAGGTTGTTATCCTGGCACCACACGGCCAGGTCTCTGACCTCCCTATAGGCTGTCTCATCATTGTCGTAATCAGGCCTACCACTGTTGTGCTGTCTGCAAAGTTAATGATGGTGTTAAAGTCATGCCTGGCCATGCAGTCATGAGTGAACAGGGAGTACAGGAGGGGACTGAGCACGTACCTATGATGGGTCCCCGTGTTAAGGATCAGCGTGGCGGATGTGTTGTTACCTTCCCTCACCACCTGGGGGCGGCCCCTCAGGAAGTCCAGGATCCAGTTGCAGAGGGAGGTGTTTAGTCGGCAGCAGGGAGCCTAATGGTTAGAGCGTTGGACTAGGAACTGAAATGTTGCAAGATCTAATCCCCAAGCTGACACGGTTGAAATCTGTCATTCTGCCCCTGAACAAGGCAGTTAACCCACTGTTCCTAGGCTGTCATTGAAAATAAGAATTTGTCCTTAACTGACTTGCCTAGTTAAATAAAGATAAAATAATAAGATAGTCCCAGGGTCCTTAGTGATGAGCTTTGAGGGCACTATGGTAAGAAATCTTGCTTGTTTGTAGGTGACCAAATACTTATTTTCCACCATAATTTGCAAATAAATTCATTAAAAATCCTACAATTTGGTTTTCTGGATTTTTTTTCTCATTTTGTCTGTTATAGTTGAAGTGCACCTCTCTCATCTTTTGAAGTGGGAGAACTTGCACAATTGGTGGCTAACTAAATACTTTTTTGCCCCACTATATATAGCCATTCTTACATCAGCTGATATATCAAAGTGCTGTACAGAAACGCAGCCTAAAACCCCAAACAGCAAGCAATGCAGGTGTAGAAGCACGGTGGCTAGGAAAAACTCCATAGAAAGGCCAAAACCTAGAGAGGAACCAGGCTATGGGGGGTGGCCAGTCCATTCTCACATAGGTGTTCCTTTAGTTCAGGTGGGAAAGGGCAATGTAGAGCGCAATAGAGATTGCATCATCTGTGGATCTGTTTGGGCGGTATGCAAATTGCAGTGGGTCTAGGGTTTCTGGGATAATGGTGTTGATGTGAGCCATGACCAGCCTTTCAAAGCACTTCATGGCTACAGACGTTCTTGGGCACATGGACTATAGTGGTCTGCTTGAAACATGCTGGTATTACAGACTCAGTCAGGGACAGGTTGAAAATGTCAGTGAAGACACTTGCCAGTTGGTCAGCGCATGCTCGGAGTACACGTCCTGGTAATCCATCTGGCCCTGAAGCCTTGTGAATGTTGCCCTGTTTAAAAGTCTTGCTCACATCGGCTACGGAGAGCGTGATCACAGTCATCCGGAACAGCTGATGCTCTCATGCATGTTGCTTGCCTCGAGCGAGCATAGAAGTAATTTAGCTTGTCTGGTATGTTTGTGTCACTGTGCTGCTTGTGGCTGTGCTTCCCTTTGTAGTTTGTAATAGTTTGCAAGCCCTGCCACATCTGATGAGCGTTGGAGCCGGCGTAGTACAATTCAATCTTAGTCCTGTATTGACGCTTTGCCTGTTTGATGGTTCGTCGGAGGGCATAGCGGGATTTCTTATAAGCTTCCCGGTTAGAGTCCCGCTCCTTGAAAGCGGCAGCTCTACCCTTTAGCTCAGAGTGAATGTTGCCTGTGATCCATGGCTTCTGGTTGGGGTATGTACGTATAGTCACTGTGGGGACGACGTCATCAATGCACTTATTGATGAAGCCAATGACTGATGTAGTGTACTCCTCAATGCCATCGGAAAAATCCCAGAACATATTCAAGTCTGTGCTAGCAAAACAGTCTTTTAGCTTAGCATCTGCATCATCTGACCACTTCTTTATTGATCTAGTTACTGGTGCTTTCTGCTTTAGTTTTTGCTTGTAAGCAGGAATCAGGAGGATAGAATTATGGTTAAATTTGACAAATGTAGGACGGGGGAGAGCTTGTATACATCTGTGTGTGTAGAGTAAAGGTGGTCTGGAGTTTTTTTCCTCTGATTGCACATTTAACATGCTGAGAGAAATTAGGTAAAACTGATTTAAGTTTCCCTGCATTGAACTCCCCGGCCACTAGGAGTGCCGCCTCAGGATGAGCGTTTTCCTGTTTGCTTATGGCCTTATACAGACATTGAGTGCGGTATTAGTGCCAGCATCGGTTTGTGGTGGTAAATAGACAGCTACGAAAAATATAGATGAAAACTCTCCTGGTAAATAGTGTGGTCTACAGCTTATCATGAGATACTCTATCTCAGGCGAGCAAAACCTCGAGACTTCCTTAATATTAGATTTTGTGCACCAGCTGTTGTTTACAAATATACACAGACCACCACTCCTTGTCTTACCAGAGGCAGCTTCTATCTTGCAGATGCAGTGTAAACCCCACCAGCTGTATGTTATTCATGTCGTCATTCAGCCACGACGCGCGGAAACATAAGATATTACAGTTTTTAATGCCCCGTTGGTAGGATGTTCGTGATGGTAGCTCGTCTATTTTGTTATCCAATGATTGTACATTGGCTAATAGGACTGATGGTAGAGGCAGATTACCCATTCGACGTCAGATCCTTACAATGCACCCAGACCTACCTCTGCGATATCTCCATCTCTTTCTCATGCGAATCACGGGGATTTGGGCCTTGTCTGGTGTCTGAAGTAAATCCTTCACGTCGACTCATTAAAGAAAAAAATCTTTGTCCATTTGAGTAATCGCTGTTCTGATATCTAGAAGCTCTTTTTGGTCATAAGAGACGGTGGCAGAAACATTATGTACAAAATAATAATAATAACTCTCTAGAAAGGCCAAAACCTAGGAAGAAACCTAGAGAGGAACCAGGCTATGAGGGGTGGCCAGTCCTCTTCTGGCTGTGACGGGTGGAGATTATAACAGAACATAGCCAAGATGTTCAAATGTTCATAAATGACCAGCATGGTCAAATAATAATAATCACAGTTGTTGTCGAGGGTGCAGCAAGTCAGCACCTCAGGGGTAAATGTCAGTTGGCTTTTCATACCCGATCATTAAGAGTATCTCTACCGCTCCTGCTGTCTCTAGAGAGTTGAAGCCAACCCAGACAGGAAGATCACGTCAATGACTCAACCCACTCAAGTGACGCACCCCTCCCAGGGACGGCATGGAAGAGCACCAGTAAGCCAGTGACTCAGCCCCTGTAATAGTGTTAGAGGCAGAGAATCCCAGTGGAGAGAGGGGAACCTGCCAGGCAGAGACAGCAAGGGCAGTTCGTTGCTCCAGAGCCTTTCCGTTCACCTTCACTCCTGGGCCAGACTACACTCAATCATATGACCCAGTGAAGAGATGAGTCTTCAGTAAAGACTTAAAGGTTGAGACCGAGTCTGCGTCTCTAACATGGGTAGGCAGACCGTCCCATAAAAATGCTCTATAGGAGAAAGCCCTGTCTCCAGCTGTTTGCTTAGAAATTCTAGGGACAATTAGGAGGCCTGCGTCTTGTGACCGTAGAGTACGTGTAGGTATGTACGGCAGGACCAAATCAGAAAGATAGGTAGGAACAAGCCCATGTAATGCTTTGTATGTTAGCAGTAAAACCTTGAAATCAGCCAGTGTAGGGAGGCTAGCACTGGAGTAATATGATAAAAAATGTGGTTCTAGTCAGGATTCTATCAGCCGTATTTAGCACTAACTGAAGTTTATGTAGTGCTTTATCCAGGTAGCCGGAAAGTAGAGCATTGCAGTAGTCTAACCTAGAAGTGACAAAAGCATGGATTAATTTTTCTGCATCATTTTTGGCCAGAAAGTTTCTTGATTTTTGCAATGTTACGTAGATGGAAAAAAGCTGTCCTTGAAATGGTCTTGATATGTTCGTCAAAAGAGAGATCAGGGTCCAGAGTAACTCAGAGGTCCTTCACAGTTTTATTTGAGACGACTGTAATTGTCAGATTCAACAGAAGATCTCTTTGTTTCTTGGGACCTAGAACAAGCATCTCTGTTTTGTCCGAGTTTAAAAGTAGAAAAAAAGTAGAAAGTTTGCAGCCACCCACTTCCTTATGTCTGAAACACAGGCTTCTAGCGAGGGCAATTTTGGGGCTTCACCATGTTTCATTGAAATGTACATCTGTGTGTCATCCGCATAGCAGTGAAAGTTAACATTATGTTTTCGAATGACATCCCCAAGAGGTCAAATATATAGAGAAAACAATAGTGGTCCTAAAACGGAACCTTTGTCAGAGGACAAACCATTCACAGAGATAAACTGATATCTTTCCGACAGATAAGATCTAATCCAGGCCAGAACTTGTCCGTGTAGACCAATTTGGGTTTCCAATCTCTCCAAAATAATGTGGTGATCGATGGTATCAAAAGCAGCACTAAGGTCTAGGAGCACGAGGACAAGCAGTAAGGGCTCTTCGATACTGCACGGTACTGTCTTTCCAAGCTAGTCGGAAGACTTCCAGTTTGGTGTGGCACAATTTCCGTTCCAATTTTCTGGAAGCTTGCTTCAGAGCTCAGGTATTTTCTGTATACCAGGGAGCTAGTTTCTTATGACAAATGTTTTCAGATTTTAGGGGTGCAACTGCATCTAGGGTATTGCGCAAGGTTAAATTGAGTTCCTCAGTTAGGTGGTTAACTGATTTTTGTCCTCTGACATCCTTGGGTAGGCAGAGCGAGTCTGGGCATCAAGGCCATCAAGGAATCTTTGTGTTGTCTGAGAATTTATAGCACGACTTTTGATGATCCTTGGTTGGGGTCTGAGCAGATTCTTTTTTTGTGATTGCAAACATAATAAAATGGTGGTCCGATAGTCCAGGATTATGTGGAAAAACATTAAGATCCACAATATTTATTCCATGGGACAAAACTAGGTCCAGAGTATGACTGTGACAGTGAGTAGGTACACGGACATGTTGGACAAAACCCACTGAGTCGATGATGGCTCCGAAAGCCTTTTGGAGTGGATCTGTGGACTTTTCCATGTGAATACTAAAATCATCAAAAATTTGAATATTATCTGCTATGACTACAAGGTCCGATAGGAATTCAGGGAACTCAGTGAGGAACGCTGTATATGGCCCAGGAGGCCTGTAAACAGTAGCTATAAAAAGTGATTGAGTAGGCTGCATAGATTTCATGACTAGAAGCTCAAAAGACGAAAACGTGAGGCCTCATTTAAGCCATGTTTCAGTCAGGCCATTAGTTCATTGACTATAACTGCCTTTGAAGTGAGGGATCTAACATTAAGTAGCCCTAATTTGAGATGTGAGGTATCACGATCTCTTTCAATAATGGCAGGAATGGAGGTCTTTATCCTAGTGAGATCGCTAAGGCGAACACCGCCATGTTTAGTTTTGCCCAACCTAGGTCGAGGCACAGACACTGTCTCAATGGGGATAGCTGAGCTGACTACACTGACTGTGCTAGTGGCAGACTCCACTGAGCTGGCAGGCTGGCTAACAGCCTGCTGCCTGGCCCGCACCCTATTTCATTGTGGAGCTAGAGGAGTTCGAGCCCTGTCTATGTTGGTAGATAAGATGAGAGCACCCCTCCAGCTAGAATGGAGTCAGTCACTCCTCAGAAGGCCAGGCTTGTTCCTGTTTGTGGGTGTCCCAGAAAGAGGGCCAATTATCTACAAATTCTATCTTTTGGGAGGGGCAGAAAACAGTTTTCAAACAGCGATTGAGTTGTGAGACTGATGTAGAGCTCATCACTCCCCCTAACTGGAAGAGGGCCAGAGACAATTACTCGATGCCGACACATCTTTCTAGCTGATTTACACGCTGAAGCTATGTTGCGCTTGGTGACTGTTTCATCTTAACATTGTTGGTGCCGACGTGGATAACAATATCTCTATACTCTCTATACTCGCCAGTTTTAGCTATAGCCAGCACCATCTTCAGATTAGCCTTAACGACAGTAGCCCTGCCCCCTGGTAAACAGTGTATGATCGCTGGATGATTCGTTTTAAGTCTAACACTGCGGGTAATGGAGTCGCCAATGACTAGGGTTTTCAATTTGTCAGAGCTAATGGTGGGAGGCTTCGGGCGTCTCAGACCCCGTAACGGGAGGAGTAGAGACAAGAGAAGGCTCGGCCTCAGACTCCGAAGCGCTGCTTAATGGGGAAAACCGGTTGAAAGTTTCTGTCGGCTGAATGAGCGACACTGGATGAGCATTCCTACAGCATTTCCCTCCAGAAACCGTGAGAAAGTTGTCCGGCTGCGGGGACACTGCCAGGGGATTTATACTAACGTTACTATCTGTACTTACTGGTGGCACAGACAGTGTTTCATTCTTTCCTACACTGAAATGACCCTTGCCTAACGATTGCGTCTGAAGCTGGGCTTGCAGCACATCTATCCTCGCCGTAAGGCAATCGTTCTCCTGTATATTATGAGTACAGCGACTGCAATTAGAAGGCATTGTGTTAATGTTACTACTTAGCTTCGGCTGTTAGAGGTCCTGACGAACCATGTCACCTCTTTCCCTACTGTATTTTATTTATTTATTTATTTTTCTCCTTTGCACCCCCATTATTTTTATTTCTACTTTGCACTTTCTCCCATTGCAAATCTACCATTCCAGTGTTTTACTTGCTATATTGTATCTACTTTGCCACCATGGCCTTTTTGCCTTTACCTCCCTTATCTCACCTCATTTGCTCACATCGTATATAGACTTGTTTCTACTGTATTATTGACTGTACAGTGCCTTGCGAAAGTATTCGGCCCCCTTGAACTTTGCGACCTTTTGCCACATTTCAGGCTTCAAACATAAAGATATAAAACTGTATTTTTTTGCGAAGAATCAACAACAAGTTGGACACAATCATGAAGTGGAACGACATTTATTTGATATTTCAAACTTTTTTAACAAATCAAAAACTGAAAAATTGGACGTGCAAAATTATTCAGCCCCCTTAAGTTAATACTTTGTAGCGCCACCTTTTGCTGCAATTACAGCTGTAAGTCGCTTGGGGTATGTCTCTATCAGTTTTGCACATCGAGAGACTGAAATTTTTTCCCATTCCTCCTTGCAAAACAGCTCGAGCTCAGTGAGGTTGGATGGAGAGCATTTGTGAACAGCAGTTTTCAGTTCTTTCCACAGATTCTCGATTGGATTCAGGTCTGGACTTTGACTTGGCCATTCTAACACCTGGATATGTTTATTTTTGAACCATTCCATTGTAGATTTTGCTTTATGTTTTGGATCATTGTCTTGTTGGAAGACAAATCTCCGTCCCAGTCTCAGGTCTTTTGCAGACTCCATCAGGTTTTCTTCCAGAATGGTCCTGTATTTGGCTCCATCCATCTTCCCATCAATTTTAACCATCTTCCCTGTCCCTGCTGAAGAAAAGCAGGCCCAAACCATGAAGCTGCCACCACCATGTTTGACAGTGGGGATGGTGTGTTCAGTGTGATGAGCTGTGTTGCTTTTACGCCAAACATAACGTTTTGCATTGTTGCCAAAAAGTTAAATTTTGGTTTCATCTGACCAGAGCACCTTCTTCCACATGTTTGGTGTGTCTCCCAGGTGGCTTGTGGCAAACTTTAAACAACACTTTTTATGGATATCTTTAAGAAATGGCTTTCTTCTTGCCACTCTTCCATAAAGGCCAGATTTGTGCAATATACGACTGATTGTTGTCCTATGGACAGAGTCTCCCACCTCAGCTGTAGATCTCTGCAGTTCATCCAGAGTGATCATGGGCCTCTTGGCTGCATCTCTGATCAGTCTTCTCCTTGTATGAGCTGAAAGTTTAGAGGGACGGCCAGATCTTGGTAGATTTGCAGTGGTCTGATACTCCTTCCATTTCAATATTATCGCTTGCACAGTGCTCCTTGGGATGTTTAAAGCTTGGGAAATCTTTTTGTATCCAAATCCGGCTTTAAACTTCTTCACAACAGTGTCTCGGACCTGCCTGGTGTGTTCCTTGTTCTTCATGATGCTCTCTGCGCTTTTAACGGACCTCTGAGACTATCACAGTGCAGGTGCATTTATACGGAGGCTTGATTACACACAGGTGGATTGTATTTATCATCATTAGTCATTTAGGTCAACATTGGATCATTCAGAGATCCTCACTGAACTTCTGGAGAGAGTTTGCTGCACTGAAAGTAAAGGGGCTGAATAATTTTGCACGCCCAATTTTTCAGTTTTTGATTTGTTAAAAAAGTTTGAAATATCCAATAAATGTCGTTCCACTTCATGATTGTGTCCCACTTGTTGTTGATTCTTCACAAAAAAATACAGTTTTATATCTTTATGTTTGAAGCCTGAAATGTGGCAAAAGGTCGCAAAGTTCAAGGGGGCCGAATACTTTCGCAAGGCACTGTATGTTTGTTTTACTCCATGTGTAACTCTGTGTTGTTGTATGTGTCAAACTGCTTTGCTTTATCTTGGCCAGGTCGCAATTGTAAATGAGAACTTGTTCTCAACTTGCCTACCTGGTTAAATAAAGGTGAAATAAAAATAAATAAAAAATGTCCGGAGTGAAAAAGTTGAATGAAAAAAAAGTTGAGTGAGGGAAAACTAAAAATATAAAACGGTAATTAAAAAGTAAAAACCGTAAAGTTGTCAGGTAGCAAAGGAAGGTTGGCAACAAAACGCACAGCCAGACGTAAACAAGTCTGCAAGTTGTGACCGGAAATGACAAGGTGAAACAAACCTTACTGTTTTAACATACACAATCCATGTCTTCTTCGGTGAGGTTTAACGGTGGTTGGCATCCAATATGTTGCATTTCCACTGAACTATAGTATAGATCCATTACACTTTGCGATGGGAAAGGGGAACCGAATAATATACATATATTTTAATTACCCTACCAACTAACCCTATACTCAATAAAACGCATCACCTTATTCCACTACTAACCCTATCTGATCCTACCCCAGGCCAACAGCCTGAGAGGACGGGACACTACCACACAACACACAATGTAACTCTTCTGAAGTCAAATCTCCTACCCCAAGTACTTCTCTGCAGCTGCCACCACAACATCTATTTTCAGTGATTTACGTTTAATTTCTACAGTAAAGTTGATAACCATTGCCATGAACACTAAGAAGCCAACCTTATTAAAGCATATATCACTCATTGGCCTATCCCTCTGTGCTGGCACAGATCTACTATTCACAGGGATCCTCTCCGAATCCCTCACCCTTGACCTATCCTCCTCTACTTTCTTCACTGCCTCAGCATAAGACACCTTCTGCACTACTCTGGCTCTAGCTACTTCAACCTGCCTTTGTTGCATTTGACACTTCCGATCCCCAGCAACATGTGCACCCCTGCAGTTGACACACACCTTTATCCACTGAAACTACACAACCCTCTATCCCATGCCCTCTTGCACACTTCCCACATCTGGAATCTCCCTCCTACACACTACTGCGACATGACCATAAATGTTACACCTGAAACTGCGCAGTGGACTTGCCACAAACGCTCTAACAGGGTAACTGATATATCCTAACATGACCTTGTCTGGTAAAGACTGACTCCAGACGGCAAACACCAGATCTTGACTCAAGTTGCGTCGCGCAGAGTGACCTGCTCACTCTGATCTGAAGAAACACAAAGAAACATTACAAGTCCACTTCGGGTTACCTTTATCGACTCAACAGCACCAACCATCTTTTCCACCCAACCTGAAACCACCCATGGATCAGCCAAAAGGCCTGGTTCCACCCTCTTCAAAAATCTCACTCCCACTGGACCAAACTTATCTTTATCATAACCATGTCCATCAATGCAAGGCTCGGGCTCCGAGTTCCTCACAACACCTTCTACCACTTCCATTTCACCTCCAGAACTCAAACTGGCGTCCGGCTCACTCTGTTTGAATTTGACACCAATCTTCCTCGATATACCATCTCCCTTGTTATTGCTCGCTTCAACAGATTCAGACCCATTCTCTGCCTCCCTCAGTCTTTTCAATATTCAACTTTTCCAAGCCGACATCTCTTTTTAGCGAGAGACCTGCTAAGCCCTGTAGTCCCTCTACCTCTTCTTCGATGGTGTTTACCGGCGGTTGGCATCCAATGTTAATGCTGCATTGCCGACACCAGCTGGACAGGGTATTGAATATGAAACGAACGAAACGACATCATACAAAATGAAGCACGTCAACTAAGAAAACCCATCCCACTTCTTCAGTCACTGTCCAAAATACATCCCAACACAGGCTCAGGGGCCTGTGATGGCAGAACATTCACCGACAGGATTTCATGCACGGCCTCGGCTGGGAAATCACGAAGATCCAAAAAAACTTACGGCGGCATTCAAAATGATTCACATTTTCTTAGACTTCTTCTCTGCTGGTGCTGTACAGTTTATGACCATTGCAATCGATAATCCAAATTCCCCTTTTTAACATGTAGCAGTTCACTATCCCTCAGTAGATGAGAAACCTTCACTAGTCGTGATAGCTAAAAATGATAATCAGTCTCTGTCACTGGTGTAATGTCATTTTTATTACATCATCATTTCTCATTCAAAATGTGTTCCTACAGATGTAGGCCTAGCCTATAGAATATTATTACAGAATATGCAGAAAGGAAAGGGAAAGGGGGATACCCAGTCAGTTGTCCAACTGAATGTATTCAACTGAAATGTGTCTTCCGCATTTAACCCCTCTGAATCAGAGAGGTGCAGGGGGCTGTCTGAATCAACATCCACGTCTTCGGTGCCCGGGGAACAGTGTGTTAACTGCCTTGCTCAGGGCCAGAATTACAGATTTTTACCTTGTCAGCTCGGGGATTTGATCCAGCAACCTTCCGGTTACTGGCCCAACACTTTAAATACATCCTCCAATTGGAACGTCGGCCTAAGCCCTACACATAGTCTCAAGAAAATGTTATATTTTTAATACCCTCAAACACCAACTTAGCATACCTCGTTTCAAAATTGGCCCACATCACTGTCAATCGTGAATGATAATTCTTCACGACTGTGTAGGCAAGCCAATCATTTGATCTCATTCAGTTTCATGGGAATATGCATTTAGATCTGTTTGAATTACTGTTTGGTGAGCAAATTAGAGTAGATGGTGTTAAACTGTTAGTCTTTGTTGTATTTTGTTTTAATCAAAGAATATATCCTTCCTTGTGGCACGCGCTGTTTGTTGAGTGTTGGCCGCATTAGGAAAGAAATGTGACTATTCAGCTTCAGCTAACCATCATAAAATCTCACTAGAAATGAAGAGGTGTTTTTGGCGTAAAAAGTAACATTACGCCAAAATAGTAACTATGCTATGCTTTTGTATTAGGTTCTGTTATGTAAAATACTAATTCATCATTTTGGGATCTTGTGGGACATTGATTCAGCTTCAGAAATCATTTTCCAGAAAGATTTTTCCCAGCTCCGTGTATTCTCAAATTTGAAAGAGTAAGGGAGTGCCGCTCCCTTGTGTTCCGGCAGCATTACTCCCCTGGTCTCTGTATGCATCTGTTTGCTGAATTATTGAGCAGTGAAAGGTATCATAAGAGATGCCTCCGTTATCCCCACTAACTCTTACCATGCTCCCTCCACAGCTGTCGTTCGGTGTGCATAAGGTTCAGATGAAGTTCCTCCACCTCTTGAGCACAGAGGCCAGTCAAGACATTACCTTCCACTGTCTGAGTGACCCTCCCTTCAATCCCACAAACACCTACGGTGCTGACGACCCAGGACAGGAGTATCAGGCCAGACCACCAAGGTTTAGGGGATGGAATGGACAGATGTTTGAGGCAGACAGTCTACTTGAACCTCACATGCTACTAGACGAATGCAGGGTAAGGAGCCGGAGAGAGGAAGAGATATATGATGATTTCACTTCAGACCTGGGCCTGCATTCATAAAGCATTTCAAAGTAGCATTGCTAATCTAGGATCGGGTCCTCCCTGTCCATGTAATCTTATTCATTATAATCTAAAAGGCAAAACTGATCCTAGATCAGCACTCCTACTTTGAGACTTCATATTGTATATTTTCCCTTCTAGATCCAAGATGGCAGCTGGCACCAGTCACGCTTCTTCTTCCATACTCAGGACAGCTATGAGCTCCCCATCATTGATATACAGGAGCAACCTTTGTCACAGTCCAACGATCTGCACCACCTCGAGGTGGGACCTGTCTGCTTCCTGTGAGGTCATTATCCATCGCTAGCCTGCCTGTCCAAAATATAAACTATAAAAAACGAGCATGGCATAAGCAGGCCAAAATGGCTGCTCACCAAACCAAAGAGAGATCTCTATAAGCCCAAGCAGAGTTGGTCAGGTCTGCTCCCCCACTTGGGAGACTCTTTATGGAGTGTTAGCGAGTGTCAAACGCCCTGTCCAATGGAATGGCAGACTTCTGTGGAAGAACTCAGTCCATAGCAAACTAGGCCAGCTTACAGTAAGATGGCCTCAGGAGAGCAGTGTATACCAATATTTATCAAATAAATGTGTAAAGTGTGTCTGTTTGGTTTTTGTTTTTCAAAAGGTGCTTGAGTTCGTTGGACAGTTGGTCCCTGAACTCAGGACAGGGCTCATCCACACAACATCGTCCTAAAACTCAAATCCTGTGCCTCCCTCCCTACTGCCCACCCCCATCCTCCTTCTCCCCATATTCACCCTCCCAGCCATCCTCAGAAGGGGCCTAGCTATCTGAAGGAAAGCTCTAGGGGCTTTGTAACAGGAATACTGTGCAACAAAAGCTTCCTAAGAGTGCAATAGCTTGTGAATTAAGAGTGAGAGATTTCATATTGCAATTTCAATCAAAGGTCAACTGCCAGCTCGGACCGCAATTATGTTTATTTTTAATGTTTGAATCTGTTGTCCAACACAGCTGGATGTTTACACCTTGGGTAAGTCCAAAATTGCACCATATTCCCTATGTAATGCACTAGGTTTAACCAGGGCACATAGAGCTCAAATGTAGTGCACTATATCAGGAATATGGTTCTATTTTGGACACTGCCCTTGAAAGATGGTGCTCTACCTCCTGCTTTTATGCCTTCTATAGGTGCTAGTGTCAAGTAATTATTTGTCCTTATGTGCCGGTTACATCAAGATCTGTTGTAAGAGTACTTATTTGAAATTTATATGAAACATTTGTTGATGAATTACATATTTTTTAGCTTTTACTCTTCATTTTATTTGGTAGGTGGTAACGTAACCTATCATTGGTGCTGCAACAGACACAAGAGCGTGAGACATCAGTGAGTTGTGAGACATTTTTCCTGTGTATATTTTGACATTATATTGTTGATTATTTATATCCTTTGTTTTTGTTCACATTACTGTACCCCAATAAATTATACTCTCAGAGATCTATTTGGTCAACTCCAACTTAGTCCAAATAACTATTTATGTAAAAAATTGTATTTGTATACTATGTACACACATTATGTGACTGTTCATTGTATATGTTCACATTCACTACAATGGGGGTTGATAGCTCATACTGGCAGCTAGCATAGGCCAGAGTCAGAACACATCAGAAATAGCAATGATCTTGTTCTTAAGTTATGTTACGTTGAAAAAAGTGTAATTAAATAAGTAAATGCTCTCGAGGAATAAAGTTAAAATTGTGTAAATATGAAATATATTGACATTAAATAAATGAAATGTTTTAATCCCAAAATAGTAAATACCGTCTTGTTATTTTGTTGATGTTCATAAGAGTATTTCTGAAGTCCAACAGTGACCTGGTTAAAAACTGCAATTAGAGATAGCTACTTATCATTAGCAGCGCAACTTCAGATTTCCAATACACATAAGTCTCTATTATTTTTCCAAATTTTGAGAAGTCCAAGTCCAACACGCCCCTCTGGCATCAAACTCGAAAATCTGTTTTTCATTGAAATGGTTTGAATTCTTGACACCCACTCTCTCAGTTCCAGCAACATTTAAACTTTGCTGGAAGCTGTATAGATACTGGTAACATGGAGAGTTACTGGTAATAAGGAGGGTTTTTTTACGATTAAAAACAATGCATGAAATGTAGGCTACATATAAACATCACTTGGGCTTTTCCTTCTTAACACAATACTAGCATGGACCTTTAAACTTGACAAAGATCCTATGGAATGACAAGCACTGTGTTACCATGTAAATAAACTATGAGAAACAAAATGGCTGACTTCTCTTGAGATAGATACTAAGAACAGTTTGGATTCAGATGTTTGCTCCTGTTTGACCCAACTTTGATACTGTTGCTTTTGTCTCCTCCAAACAAAGATACAAGAAAAACAATGCATATTTTGTTAATTTCTTTTCATTAGACATCAGCTCATCTCTCCTGGGCCTGGTCAGTGTGGGTTGGAAAGGCTTTAGTTTTATAATGGTCAGCTTCAGTCCTCAGAACAACACAGCTCTTATTGATGTACATGGGCCTACACACAGAGTAAGAGAGAGAGGCTGGCTGACAGACTGACATGCAGCACATGATAGAGGGGGGATCTTCCACGCATCAAATGTCCTATATTACACGAATACCAACACCAGAGGGCGCTTTTGTGCATTGTCAAGACAAACCGGAATACATCCGTCACATATTTTTCTCCACGTATAGCGGAAGACGGTAAACTTCAGACTGCTTTGATTGAAACAGAGGTTCGAGAGTAATTTCTAGAAATGTGTACACGTATGCTGCCTTCGGTGGATACAGTCGCAGCTGCTGAAAGCCACATCGAGAATGACCGTCTGGGAGACGAACTCAAAGGAAACAAAATAAAACTATCCCTGGCAAAGTAAGAAGGCAGCTAGCTTGCTAAGCTAACTCTTGGTGGGCTAGATGGTGTCTAGCTCAATAACACAGCAAGCTAGCTTACCTAGCCATAGTGATTACTACTATCTTACCTTGCTATGTCTCTGAATGTATGTAAAATAATTGTGGCAGGTTATATTTGTAGCTAAAATAACAAGCTATCAGGAAAGCACATGGGTTACCACGTGCTGTGATCTCCACGCCCCTTAGAGTCTGGCGATGTCGAGTGTTTGTTGAACATGATTTATCATTTATTTCCTACAGTTGTGGTGTGTGTGGCTCTGAAGTGGCGAATTATAGATGTCCCGGCTGCCTCAAACACTCGTGCAGGTAAGAGGAGAGACATCTTGTGCATCTCAATAGTATAAAGTGACTTGCTCTCCCTTTAATTAATGTGCACTGATAGGAAAGACAATGGGAAGCTGTGAGGTTCTGTGTTATACACTATAGCCCTTACCATATCATATGTGATGGAATATTATTTGCTGTTTTCGAATTGAAGCAACCCTAACAAAGCTCTCAATTCTATATTCCTTGTGTCCTTTCTTCTCGTCTCCTTAAAACTCAAGCTGTTTATAAGACTATGGCTGCGTGTCCCCCAATTGGCCCATTTTCCCCTATAGGTCTATTGCACTACTCAGGCTCTGGTCAAAAGTACTGCCAATCAGCCCTGGTCAAAGGTAGTTTACTATATAGGGGAAATGGTGCCATTTGGGGCTCAACCCATCTCCCCGGGTGTTTTATAACAAGGTCAGTGTTTAAAATACATGTTTTAAGATTTGGTGGTGGGCTAGACTGCACCTCCTCCAAGGTCAGAAATTGAGTGGGTAACCCTTCTACAGCCAAGATGAGAGTAAAGCTGAAAATCCTTTGATTAGGCCTAGGCTATGTAACAAAAATGTGAAGGTAGGCTATTCTTGAGCGCTCTCTGTGTAGGTATGTGCAAGTAAGACAATTGCATCAGTGTTTTTGAAAGATGGACATGTCCAGGTGATTCATCTCAGCTGTGGTATGAAGCTATCAAATCCAAGTACCAGAAAGCAAGTGAAGCCTACTTAGAAATACCTTTCAGCTTTCAATCTCAGCCTGAATGGCACTATCAAAATGGCTCCTTCTCACATCTCAATAAGATTTAGAGGTAATTTGCACATTTCTCAAATGCCTCCCCATTGTTGTGGGCAGCCATTGACATTCCCCAAATAGTTTGTGGAGATGGTCTGAAAGACCCCTGCCAAGTACCTCTGTCAGCAAGTGTATGAAATGGATTGTGACTTGTGAATGTCTGTTTGGATCACATCCCAACTGTTCATTAAATAAACTAGGCCCTAGAGAGAACCACACCAAGATCCCTTGACATTATTATGGACGTTTTCATTTAGAGTCTGCAGTCCTACCACGGATGAAAATGGGACTACAGATTCAAATTAGCTACACTACATATGTGGACACCAACCTGTTGAACATCTGATTCCAAGATCATGGGCTCTAATATGGAGTTGGTCCCCCAATATGCTGCTTATAACAGCCTCCACTCTTCTGGGAAGGCTTTCCACTAGATTTCTGTATGGACATTGCTTTGTGCAAAGGGGCATTATCCCGCTGAAACAGGGAAGGGCCTTCCTCAAACTGTTGGCACAAAGTTGGAAGCTCAGAATCATCTAGAATGTCATTGCAGAATCGTCTAGAATGTCATTGTATGCTATAGCATTAAGATTTCCCTTCAGCGGAACTAAGGGGCCTAGCCCGAACCATGGAAAAACAGCCGCAGAACATTATTCCTCCTCCACCAAACTTTAGTTAGCACTATACATTCGGGCAGGTAGCATTCTCCTGGCATCTGCCAAACCCAGATTAGTCTGTCGGACTGCCAGATAGTGAAGCGTGATTCATCACTCCAGAGAACGTGTTTCCACTGCTCCAGAGTCTAATGGCCGCAAGCTTTACACCACTCAACGCTTGGCATTGCACATGGTGATCTTAGGCTTGTGTGCGGCTGCTCGGCCATGGAAACCAATTTCATGAGGCTCCTGACAAATAGTTATTGTGCTGACATTGCTTCCAGAGGCAGTTTGGAACTCTGTAGTGGGTGTTGCAAACGAGGACAGACACGCTTCAGCACTCGGCGGGCCCGTTCTGTGAGCATGCGTGTCATTCCACTTTGCGGCTGAGCCGTTGTTGCTCCTAGACGTTTCCACTTCATAATAAACTAATCAAAAAAAGAAACATCCTCTCACTGTCAACTGCGTTTATTTTCAGCAAACGTAATGTGTAAATATTTGTATGACCTTAAGATTCAACAACTGAGACATAAACTGAACAAGTTCCACAGAAATGTAATAATGTGTCCCTGAACAAAGGGGGGGGTCACAATCAAAATTAACAGTCAGTATCTGGTGTGGCAAGCAGCTGCATTTAGTACTGCAGTGCATCTCCATATGGAATGCACCAGATTTGCCAGTACTTGCTGTGAGATGTTACCCCACTCTTCCACCATGGCACCTGCAAGTTCCCAGACTTTTCTGGGGGGGAATGGCCCTAGCCCTCACCCTCTGATCCAACAGGTCCCAGACGTGCTCAATGGGATTGAGATCCGGGCTTTCCGCTGGCCTTGGCAGAACACCAACATTCCTGTCTTGCAGGAAATCAAGCACAGAATGAGCAGTATGGCTGGTGGCATTGTCATACAGGCCTCGGTGTAACGCTCATTCCTTTGACGATAAACGTGAATCCGACCATAACCCCTGGTGAGACAAAACCGTGACTCGTCAGTGAAGATAACTTTTTGCCAGTCCTGTCTGGTCCAGCGACGGTGGGTTTGTGCCCATAGGCAACGTTGTTGCCGGTGATGTCTGGTGAGGACCTGCCTTACAACAGGCCTACAAGCCCTCAGTCCTACAAGCCAAGCCTCTCTCAGCCTATTGTGGGCAGTCTGAGCACTGATGGAGGGATTGTGCTTTCCTGTAACTCGGGCAGTTGTTTCCATCCTGTACCTGTCCCGCAGGTGTGATATTCGGATGTACCGATCCTGTGCAGGTGTTACACGTGGTCTGCCACTGCGAGGACGATCAGCTGTCCGTCCTGTCTCCCTGTAGCACTGTCTTAAAGCATGTTCGTTCAATATGGTTTTTACTCTGTTACACACCCTTATCAAAAAGAGTATGTGGGAATTGCAATTTATTGCCCTGGCCACATCTGCAGTACTCATGCTTCCTTGCAGCATGCCTAAGGCACGTTCACGCAGATGAGCAGGGACCCTGGGCATCTTTCTTTTGGTGTTTTTCAGAGTCAGTAGAAAGGCCTCTTTAGTGTCCTAAGTTTTCATAACTGTGACCTTAATTGCCTACGGTCTGTAATCTGTTAGTGTCTTAACGTCCGTTCCACAGGTGCATGTTCATTGTTCATGGTTCATTGAACAAGCATGGGAAACAGTGTTAAACCCTTTACAATGAATATCTGTGACGTTATTTGGATTTTTACGACTTGTCTTTGAAAGACAGGGCCCTGAAAAGGGCCGTTTGTTTTTCTGCTGAGTTTAATAGGACATACAGTTAACCGGGGCAGCTCTAGCAGGGCAGAAATTTGATAAACTGACTTGGGAAGGTGGCGTCCTATTACGGTGCAACGTTGAAAGTCACTGAGCTCTTCAGTAAGGCCACTCTACTGCCAGTGTTTGTCTATAAAGATTGCATGGCTGGGGGCTCAATTTAATACACCTCTCAGCAATGTATGTGGCTGATTTAGCCAAACCCACCAATTTGAACAGGTGTCCACATACTTGTGTGTTTGTTGTATGTGGTCCCTAACAAATAAATAACATGGATGGGATGGATGAAAGGGCACATTTGGGCTGGTTGAAATTAATGAGTGTTTTAAGCCTTGAAGAATGTGACTGACTGCAAAACAACTTTCACACGTGTTGGTTAGTATCTATTCTTTCAAAACATTACTGCACTGGTGTATGTATTGCCCTGATCACCGGAGGTATAGCTTGGATTAGCTTAGGTCAAATAATAAGTGTACATTTGTGGACCTTGGAGTTAGTAATAATATAAACTAGCTGGTGTCAACCAGTTATAGGCCTTGGCGTTAGTAATAATATAAACTAGCTGGTGTCAACCAGTTATAGGCCTTGGAGTTAGTAATAATATAAACTAGCTGGTGTCAACCAGTTATAGGCCTTGGAGTTAGTAATAATATAAACTAGCTGGTGTCAACCAGTTATAGGCCTTGGAGTTAGTAATAATATAAACTAGCTGGTGTCAACCAGTTATAGGCCTTGGAGTTAGTAATAATATAAACTAGCTGGTGTCAACCAGTTATAGGCCTTGGAGTTAGTAATAATATAAACTAGCTGGTGTCAACCAGTTATAGGCCTTGGAGTTAGTAATAATATAAACTAGCTGGTGTCAACCAGTTATAGGCCTAACTCGTTTATTTATTTAGTTCCCTTACCCAATCACTCCGCACACAGTGAGTCTCAGGTGAAACCGACGCAGAGGATTTCAGTCTGTCAGAGGAGAGGAAGAGAAGGGTCTTCCTTCAGTGGCACGCAGACATTTCCTAGCATGCAGTGAGACATCTCCAGTCTGATTTATGCCTCTATGTCATTCTGCCTTCTATCCCCAGTCTTCTGTTCTCCATCCTTCTATCCCCAGTCTTCTGTTCTCCATCCTTCTATCCCCAGTCTTCTGTTCTCCATCCTTCCATCCCCAGTCTTCTGTTCTCCATCCTTCCATCCCCAGTCTTCTGTTCTCCATCCTTCCATCCCCAGTCTTCTGTTCTCCATCCTTCCATCCCCAGTCTTCTGTTCTCCATCCTTCCATCCCCAGTCTTCTGTTCTCCATCCCCAGTCTTCTGTTCGCCATCCTTCCATCCCCAGTCTTCTGTTCGCCATCCTTCCATCCCCAGTCTTCTGTTCTCCATCCTTCCATCCCCAGTCTTCTGTTCGCCATCCTTCCATCCCCAGTCTTCTGTTCGCCATCCTTCCATCCCCAGTCTTCTGCTACCATGATGCAACTCTACCCATAGTGAAAGACGGGGTTCTGCTCTGCATTTTCCAGACCTGCTGTTAGTTCTAAGTAGCCACTTTATTAAGAAAATTGCAGAGTTTGTATTCTACAATGTGCCTAAATGGATGCTTTGTCCTTGGACATACAGCTGATACTGTGTCAGTATGTTGTGTTCATGGATGAACCAAAACCTCTACACAGCTTCTTTTCTCGCTATAGTTATAGTGCTGACTGTACCAGAAGAGCAAACTTTGATAAAATGTTATTTAAAAATGTCCTCTTTTTATTTTTTGGATTTTTAACCTAGCTTACCCTGTGTGAAGAAGCACAAAGAGGAGTCAGGATGCAGTGGAGTTCGAGATAAGACTGCCTTTGTGGCCCTGTCCAATATGGATGAGATGAACCTACTCAGCGGTGAGACACTCCCTCTGCTGTGTGTGTGTGCGCATGCATGCGTGTGTAATGGTCAAAGGTTTGTGGATGGCATGACTCCCTAGAAAGCAATGATTGTTGCTGAGTGAATGGACTATCCTGACTAAACAAAGATTCATTGAATTGTGTGTAACTGTGGTCTCCTTTGTGGCCCTGCTAGACTACAGGTTCCTTGAGGACACGGGGAGGCTGGCAGACAGCGCCAACAGAGATTCCCTGGTCCGCGGCCCTCCTGTTAACTTTAGAGTAAGTCATTCATCCACCACCTCTCATTTAATTGATTGAATTTGTGATATATTTATATCAGACAACTCTACATGGTGAGGGAGAAACTCACATCAACCACAAGTTTGACAGTGGGACTGGCGGGGTGACGGAGTAGGATGATGATTCCTTCTATCGGGCTCACACCAGAAAGACTTGGAGAGTGTTATGCTTGTCTAAACCGCAATGTTGATTTCTATTTTCATAATATCTTTGTGTTTCTTGGAGCACACTAGAGCATTTTTAACTTGCCTCACAAAATCTTTTTTGGAAATAAATTCTTTATATGATTTAAATTGTGTGGTTTTGGGTTTTCTCTCTGTGCCTCCATGGCTCTTCAGGTAACTGTGGTTTGAGCAGAGCTGGAACCCATAACCACAGACATTCATTGAAAATGGCACTTTCAGGGAGCGACTCAGTCTGCCAGCCCAGTCCTTACCTGGATTCATTTAAGACTATTACATGCAGCATTTTATAATGGCTTGAGGTAATGTGTTTTTGCTTCGGTCTGATTCAGTGGTCACAAATCTATCAATAAAATAAGAATGATACTTCTTAGCGAAATAGCGGGGAAAGTCTGTCTGTCTGGCAAGTAATGTGAATGTCTGGCAAGGAATGTGAATGTCTATCTGGGCTGTGGCCTTCCAGAACCTTCTACATGTAATGGTCTAATATCATACAAAGAGACGCTAGCGTCCCACCTTGTTCGATAGTCTCTTTATATCCAAAAACCTCAGTTTTGTTAGCGTTTTCTTCAGTAATCCACAGGCTCAAACGCAGTCACAACAGGCAGACAAAAAAAATCCTAATTGTATCCGTAAAGTTCATAGAAACATGTCAAACGATGTTTATATTTAATCCTCAGGTTGTTTTTAGCCTAAATAATCGATAATATTTCTACCGGACAATAACGCTGTCAATATAAAAGGTAAACAAGAAAGGCACTCTCTCGGTCGCGCACATGAAAAAGCTCTGTGACACTGCAGGGTCCACTCATTCAGACTGCTTTTACTCCCTCATTTTTCAGAATACAAGCCTGAAACAATTTCTAAAGACTGTTGACATCTAGTGGAAGGCATAGGAACTGCAATTTGAGTCCTACGTCAATGGATACTGTAATGGCATTGAATAGAAAATGACAACAAAACAAAATCCTACTTCCTGAATGGATTTTTCTTATGTTTTCACCTGCCAAATCAGTTCTGTTATACTCAGATACTATTTTAACAGTTTTGGAAACTTTAAAGTGTTTTCTATCCAAATCGACCAATTATATGCATATCCTATCTCCTGGGCCTGAGTAGAAGGCAGTTTAATTTGGGTATGCATTTCATCCAAAATTCCAAATGCTGCCCCCTACCCTAGATAAGTTAACTACACATGGTTGATGATATTACTAGTTTATCTAGCTTGTCCTGCGTTGAGTATAATCGATGCAATGCCTGTTAATTTATCATTGAATCATAGCATACTTCGCCAAACGGGTGATTTAACGAGCGCATTCGTGAAAAAGCACTGTCGTTGCACCAATGTGTACCTAACCATAAACATCAACGCCTTTCTTAAAATCAATACACAAGTGTATATTTTTAAACCTGCATATTTAGTTAATATTGCCTGCTAACATGAATTTATTTTAACACGGGAAATTGTGTCACTTTTCTTGCGTTCTGTGCAACAGAGTCAGGGTATATGCAGCAGTTTGGGCCACTTGGCTCGTTGCGAACTGTGTCTAGACTTTCTTCCTAACAAAGACAGCCAACTTCGCCAAACGGGGGATGATTTAACAAAAGCGCATTTGCGAAAAAAGCACAATCGTTGCATGAATGTACCTAACCGTAAACATCAATGCCTGCCTTAAAATCAATACACAGAAGTATATATTTTATATATATATTTTATAGTATATACCTGCATATTTCGTTAAATGAAATCCAGGTTAGCAGGCAATTTTAAACTAGGGAAATTGTGTCACTTCTCTTGCGTTCATTGCACGCAGAGTAAGGGTATATGCAACAGTTTGGGCCGCCTGGCTCGTTGCAAACTAATTTGCCAGAATTTTACATAATTATGACATAACACTGACGGTTGTGCAATGTAACAGAAATATTTAGACTTATGGATGCCACCCGTTAGGTAAAATACGGAAACGGTTCCGTATTTCACTGAAAGAATAAACGTTTTGTTTTCGAAATTATCGTTTCCAGATTTGACCATATTAATGATCAACGGCTCGTATTTCTGTGTTTATAATTAAGTCTATGATTTGATAGAGCACTCTGAGCGGTGGTAGGCAGCAGCATGCTCGTAAGCATTCATTCAAACAGCACTTTCGTGCATTTGCCAGCAGTTCTTCGCTGTGCTTCAAGCATTGTGCTGTTTATGATTTCAAGCCTACCAACTCCCGAGATTTGGCTGGTGTAACCGATGTGAAATGTCTAGCTAGTTAGCGGGGTGCGCGCTAATAGCGTTTCAACCGGTCACGTCACTCGCTCTGAGACCTTGAAGTAGTTGTTCGCCTTGCTCTGCAAGGGCCGCGGCTTTTGTGGAGCGATGGGCAACGATGCTTCGTGGGTGACTGTCGATGTTCCTGGAGCGAGGAGATGGACGGAAGCTATACTGGCAATACTAAAGTGCCTATAAGAACATCCAATAGTCAAATGTATATGAAATACAAATGATATAGAGAGAAATAGTCCTATAAGTCCTATAATAACTACAACCTAAAACTTCTTACCTGGGAATATTGAAGACTCGTGTTAAAAGGAACCACCAGCTTTCATTTGTTCTGAGCAAGGAACTTTAAACGTTAGCTTTTTTACATGGCACATATTGCACTTTTGCTTTCTTCTCTAACACTTTGTTTTTACATTATTTAAACCAAATTGAACATGTTTGATTATTTATTTGAAGCTAAATTGATTTTATTGATGTATTATATTAAGTTAAAATAAGTGTTCATTCAGTATTGTTGTAATTGCCATTATTATAAATAAAATCGGCCGATTAATCGGTATCAGCATTTTTTGGTCCTCCAATAATCGGTATTGGCGTTGAAAAATCATAATCAGTCGATCTCTAGTCATTATGGTGCTATCCAAGTATTAATAAGTAAAGGGGTATCCTTTAAAATCAAGGTGAGGAGAATGAGTTCTTGGGTGATTAGGTTCTGAGCCAAGAACAGCCGTTTCTAGTGTCCTTCCTATTTTTTTGTTGTCAATTAACCAGTTGCTTAACCAGGTAGTTACGAGCAGATGTTTGTTTATGTAATGTCCTTGCTCTCTCGCTTGATCTCCCCTCTCGCTCGCTCTCCAGGCTAAGAGACTGACAGCCCAGGCGAGGAGGCTGAACATCACGTTGAGGTTCCTTCCCAACACATTCACCAAGAGCAGAGAGAACTCCACCATCTGTCTCAAGAAGTAGGTTCCTCTTAGACATCAGGGCCATGTTCTGTAGGATACAACATACTAAAGTGTTTTATAAGTTGTTTTTTGCTCAGAGAAGAAACGCAATGTTTGCGTCCCCTCTTTAAGAGGACCTCTAAACATTCAGGTGGCTCTTTGACTTAAATCCAAAACCCATACTAGCACTCGACTCTATTTATAGCAAAGTTTAAAAACAACTTCTATGTTCAGTAAGGTGGTTGAGGATCCTCGTGTTGAGATCAGAAGTGTTTTTCTGCCACAGGATGGCGCTCTTAAGTTTTCACAATTCCTCACATACAATAACAGTTGTTTTTAATGTATCTGTGGGGCATCAGTCCTCTGCATGTTCATGAAGGCACTACTCAACTCTGTATACCTATCATGTGCTGTTTAGTCTTGAGAAGGCCTTACGGCTCAAGTGTGTGTGTGTGTGTGTGTGTGTGTGTTAGCTCAAATTTTGGACATGTTGGACAAAGACTTGAAGCAACATTTGATTAGTCACTGTTGTGGAGTAATGTATTGCTGCCTGTGGCCTTCTGACCGGCTATGTAGGCTAAACCAACCCTGTCCATATGTCCTGGCCTCTCTGGGGGCATCATCATTTCCAACTTGTGATGTTTCACTGGACTTGGTGTGTTTCTATAGCAACCTGCTTACCCCACCACTCATGTGTGAGACCTGCCATAGCCCTAATCCCAGACATGTTTTCCTTTGTTCCCCATTCCCTCCATTTCTCGTTCCTTTTCCATTTTCCTGGATTTCCTGCTGTGCTGCAGGTGGTCCCGTCTTTCCATATTTGACAACTTTTCCTGAAGGGATACCGTTCTGCTATTTCCTCTCTCTCTCTCTCTCTCTCTCTGTCTCTCTGTCTCTCTGTCTCTCTCTCTCCACCCCACATGGAAGGAAACAAACATTTAACCCACAAGTTAACTAAAAAAAACAGAACCTCTGTAATGTCAATCAAAGCTGTCGCTGAACGAAGTTAATGTTAGCCAGTCCACTCTTTTCCATTCTGAATATAATTCCCCTCAGGCCAGTCTGTCTCTCTGGTGTTTTGTAGTTCTAATTTGTGCATTATTGCCAGAAGGTAAGACCACATTATGTAAGGGGAGCAGAGTAGCCAGGCTCCTTTCTCTTCCAGGAAGACATAGCGTAGTATCTGGTTTTACATTTGGATGGAACACTGGGGGGGTTCATTTATAATTTAGGGTTAAATACATAGAAATTAAATTACTGATAAATAAATGCTTATGGTTAGTGGTTACATCCTAAATATCATGCAGTCAGTGTGCATAAAGTTCTCCTATCTTGGGAGTTTTCAAGGAAGAGACAGATGAGGATTCTCTAGGGATAGGAAATAAACTAAGGGTATCGACTAAACAGAGACTTGGACTAAGGGTATCGACTAAACAGAGACTGGGACTAAGGGTATCGACTAAACAGACTGGGACTAAGGGTATCGACTAAACAGAGACTGGGACTAAGGGTATTGACTAAACAGAGACTGGGACTAAGGCTGTCGACTAAACAGGGACTGGGACTAAGGCTGTCGACTAGACAGGGACAGGGACTAAGGCTGTCGACTAGAGGGTATCGACTAAACAGAGACTGGGACTAAGGGTATCGACTAAACAGACTGGGACTAAGGGTATCGACTAAACAGACTGGGACTAAGGCTGTCGACTAAACAGAGACTGGGACTAAGGGTATCGACTAAACAGAGACTGGGACTAAGGCTGTCGACTAAACAGAGACTGGGACTAAGGCTGTCGACTAGACTGGGACAGGGACTAAGGCTGTCGACTAGACTGGGACTAAGGCTGTCGACTAAACGACAGCAGCAGGAGAAAATGGGTTTGAAAATTTACTTGGTGCATTATATAATAAGCAGATGTTGGAGCAGTGTGACTGCAGATGTTTAGCGACATATTCATGCTACACACACATGCTGCCAGAGAGAGGCCATCATTACACACACACAGCCAGAGAGAGGCAGTCCTTACACACACACATACACACAGCCAGAGAGAGGGAATCATAATTAGCGGCCAGCTATAGAGGCTTTTATCCTGGGCTAAGGTGTGTGCACAGCCACATGCGCTGGCGTGCGTGCACCTGCCTGCCTCTCCCTGGTGACTGATGTCAAAGCAGGTTAAGGGTACACTAAAAGTGTTGAACTAGAAATGACAGGCCTGCAATACTTTTAAAACCAAATCAACCAGTGGTACACATATGTAATTGTTGGGGAATAGTGCCGTTTGGAACTCACCCTATACTCTTGTTCAAAAGTTAGCTGATTTATTGGTGGCTTCACTGGCTTGCGAACAGATCAGTTCATTTTTTTTATGTAATAATTTGTATTGAAGTGTGGTTTGGAAATGTTTGGTGGCCTCCTGTTAGCAATGTTTTGTTCTCTTCTCTCAAGAAGAAGCTTGTTAAAGTTTTGTTCTCTTATCTTCTGAAGTCATGTTTTCTTTTCTCTGTGTCCGCTTGAATACTAGTGTTTATCGTCTTTCTTCCCCTTTGTTTTACTTTTCTGGATGGAAGACAACTGTTACTTACTAGCAATGTACACACACACACACACACACACACACACAACCGTTCAAAAGTTTGGGGTCCCTTAGACATTTCCTTGTTTTTGAAAGAAAAGCAAAAAAAAATTTATTCATTAAAGTAACATCAAATTGATCAGAAATAGTGTAGATGTTGTTAATGACTATTGTAGCTAGATCCAAGTTTATCATTTTAAAAGGCTAATTGATCATTAGAAAACCCTTTTGCAATTGTTAGCACAGCTGAAAACGTGTGCTGATTTAAAGAAGCAATAAAACTCTCCGCCTTTAGACTAGTTGAATATCTGGAGCATCAGCACTTGTGGGTTCGATTACAGGCTCAAAATGGCCAGAAACAAAGACCTTTCTCCTGAAACTTGTCAGTCTATTCTTGTTCTGAGAAATGAAGGCTATTCCATGTGAGAAATTGCCAAGAAACTGAAGACCTCACACAAAGCTGTGTACTACTCCCTTCACAGAACAGCGCAAACTGTCTCTAACCAGAATAGAAAGGAGTTGGGAGGACACGGTGCACAACTGAGCAAGAGGACAAGCACATTAGTGTCTAGTTTGAGAAACAGATGCCTCACAAGTCCTCAACTGGCAGCTTCATTAAATTGTACCTGCAAAACACCAGTCTCAACGCCAACGGTGAAGAGACGACTCCGGGATGCTGGCCTTCTAGGCAGAGCACGAGTTCTGGTTGGGGACTCCGTGTGTGTGTGTGTTACATACACACATTCAAAAGTTTGGGGTCACTTCGAAACGTTCTTGTTTTGTCGTCCATTAAAATAACATCAAATTGATCAGAATTGGTGCTGTGTCTAGTTTCCCTTTTATTTGTGGGAGCTGAAGTCACCTTCTGAAATGGCAATGCAATGATATTCTGTCCGCGATGGCTGTGTTTCTGCATTTTGAACCCTATAATTCAATTGCCACCCCATTCCCCCCAGAGTCTTGAAAACAATTTCATGCAAGGGGGTATAGCAGCCATACACATCATGTGTAGCAGCTCACAGGTGCCTGATAACCAGCTATCGAGCCAGCCATTAGGTCATTCGTTTAACTGCAACCCAGGTGTTTGATCAACGTATTGTGTTTGTGGAATCCTTGTTGGCAGTTTGTTTGGGCACACATACTGATGCTGACTTCTATCAGTTGTATAATATTCTTCTATCTGCATTTACCCTCCATCTCAGCGCTTTATTTGAGAAATGATTACAGTGTGTGAGGTCACTGCGTTGGTAGATATGGTATTTGTTATGCGTCAGCGCCTCAAGGCTTCCATATGTTTTCATATTATGGAAGCCAGTTGTTAGGCTCTTGTTTGTTATACAGTACTAAATATAGAACCTTTTTTAATAATAATAGTTTGTCATGGCAACATAACTTAGACATTGAGACCTTGGAACTGTGGTTGCCATAAGTTTGTGCTTGATAAGTGTTGTCGTAGTGCTGCCCAGTGATATGACTGGAGAGAATAAGACTGGCCACTTGAGATTGATGAGAGAGGACCTGCTTACGAATGATAGGAGCCCACTTCTGCACTAGGCTCTGCGTGCGTTCACTCACACACCATTTTAGTCATTTACACACACACAATTTGAAACACCATGTTATTTCCAGGGCTCTGAGGTGTTTAGGTTGTTCGAGTTTAACATTTTGTCCTCCAGACAAGCAAAAAAAATTATAATGAATGTAGAGCACACAATATTACTTCCAGAGGCTTCAAAACCACATTGATCACAAGCTGTTCTGCTGCAGAGTTCAGAAATCTGATGTTTGATTCCCCTTCTTCCAAGCCATTCCCCACTGGGTTGTTGAAAGCAACGAGAGATTTGTAAGAACCCGGATTTGGCCTTAGCAACAACGAGTCCAACTAGAAGTTATCGGTCTGTTTTTTTTTGTGTGTGTTAGTGTTGGGCAGGTGGATTGTATTGGTCACATACACATGGGTAGCAGATGTTAATGCGAGTGTAGCGAAATGCTTGTGCTTCTAGTTCCGACAGTGCAGTAATATCTAACAAGTAATCTAACAATTCCACATCTACCTAATACACACATCTAAAGGGATGGAATAAGAATATGTACATATAAATATATGCAAACATTATTAAAGTGACTAGTGAGCAATGACGTTATGTATGCAGCAGTCTCTCTGTGTTAGTGGTGGCTGTTTAACAGTCTGATGGCCTTGAGATATAAGCTGTTTTTCAGTCTCTCGGTCCCAGCTTTGATGCACCTGTACTGACCTCACTTCTGGATGGTAGCAGGGTGAACAGGCAATGGCTCAGTTGGTTGTTGTCCTTGACGATCTTTTTGGCCTTCCTGTGACATCGGGTGCTGTAGGTGTCCTGGAAGGCAGGTAGTTTTCCCTCTGTGATGCGTTGTGCAGACTGCACCACCCTCCATAGAGTCTTGTGGTTTTGGGTGGTGCAGTTACTGTACCAGGCAGTGATACAGCCCAATAGGATGCTATCAGTTGTGTATCTGTAAAAGTTTGTCTGGGTTTTAGGTGACAAGCCAAGTTGAGGAGGCGCTGTTGCGCCGCCTTCACCACATTTATTACATTTTTTATTTCACCTTTATTTAAGCAGGTAGGCTAGTTGAGAACAAGTTCTCATTTGCAACTGCGATCTGGCCAAGATGAAGCATAGCAATTCGACACATACAACAACATAGTTACACGTGGAATAAACAAAACATAGTCAATAATACAGTAGAACAAAAGAAAAGTCTATATACAGTGAGTGTAAATGAAGTAAGATAAGGGAGTTAAGGCAATAAATAGGCCATGGTGGCGAAGTAATTACAATATAGCAATTAAACACTGGAATGGTAGATGTGCAGAAGATGAATGTGCAAGTAGAGATACTGGGGTGCAAAGGAGCAAAATAAATACTGTATGGGGATGAGGTAGGTAGATAAATGGGCTATGTGCAGTGATCTGTGAGCTGCTCTGACAGCTGGTGCTTAAAGCTAGTGAGGGAGTTATGAGTCTCCAGCATCATAGATTGTTGCAGTTCGTTCCAGTCATTGGCAGCAGAGAACTGGAAGGAAAGACGCCCAAAGGAGGAATTGGCTTTGGGGGTGACCAGTGAGATAGATATACCTGCTGGAGCGCGTGCTACGAGTGGGTTCTGCTATGGTGACCAGTGAGCTGAGATAAGGTGGGGCTTTACCTAGCAGGACTTGTAGATAACCTGGAGTGGGTTTGGCGACGAGTATGACGCGAGGGCCAACCAACAAGAGCGTACAGGTCACAATGGTGGGTAGTGTATGGGGCTTTGGTGACAAAACGGATGGCACTGTGATAGACTGCATCCAGTTTGTTGAGTAGAGTGTTGGAGGCTATGTTATAGATGACATCACCGAAGTCGAGGGTCAGTTTTACAAGGGTATGTTTGGCGGTGTGAGTGAAGGATGCTTTGTTGCGATATAGGAAGCCAATTCTAGATTTAATTTTGGATTGGAGATGCTTAATGTGAGTCTGGAAGGAGAGTTTGCAGTCTAACCACATCGACATTGTCTGTGTGGGTGGACCATTTCAGTTTGTCCGTGATGTGTATGCTGAGGAACTTAACTTTCCACCTTCTCCTCTGCTGTCCCGTCGATGTGGATAGGGGGTGCTCCCTTTGCTGTTTCCTGAAGTCCACGATCATCTCCTTTTTGTTTTGTTGACTTTGAGTGAGAGGTTGTTTTCCTGACACCACACTCCGAGGGCCCTCACCACCACCTTGTAGGCTGTCTCTGTGTTGATTGTAATCAAGCCCACTACTGTTGTGTTGTCTGCAAACTTGATGATTGCGTTGGTGTGCATGGTCATGGGGGAACAGGGAGTACAGGAGAGGGCTGAGAACACACCCTTGTGTGGCCCCAGTGTTGAGGATCAGCAAAGTGGAGATGTTGTTTTCTACCTTCACCACCTGGGGGCGGCCTGTGGTTGAGACCCAGGGCCTCAACCTAATGATAAGATTGGAGGGTACTATGGTGTTGAATGCTGAGTTGTAGTCAATGAACAGCATTCTTACATAGGTATTCCTCTTGCATAGACGCCATGGCTGGATGGTAAGCAGGAATGCAAGTTGAATGGGGTTTCAATCGGACATTTCTTGATGAACTTGACTTATTACTGCAAACGGAGACAGGCCGACAGACAGTCAAGCAGGGAGACAGGCCGACAGACAGTCAAGCAGGGAGACAGGCCGACAGACAGTCAAGCAGGGAGACAGAAGACCTATGCCATGCTCTCACTGGGCAGTCAGGCAGTATGTAAACACAAGCTAGTCTTACTCAACTTGACATGTCATCATTCCACCATCTGCCCATTTTTGTCTGTATGGAAAATGCTTGTTGAGTTTCTCTGTGCCACCTTCACTTTTATGACTGACCGTGAGTGAATGATACCACATATTCCTGTATGCAATCCTGACACAGCCTGAGGTGCATGCTCGCACCTACATTGCCCGGCCCATCCCTTTTTCCATCTGATAAAATAGTTTCCTTTCACCGTGCAATGCAGAACAATGCCCAAACACCTGGTGTTCCTCCTCTGACTTACCACCCCCCCCCCCCCCCCCTTCCACCAAGCCCAGTCTCTGCCAAGCCCAAGCAAACACTCATAAATTCCTCAGCAGCCCAGTGGGGGATGGAATAGCTCTGCACCTGCATAGGGAATCCCCTCAAACTCTCCCCAACCAACCCCCACTACTTCCTGCTTTCCCCCCCTCACACCCAGCCCAACCAACCCCCACTGCTGCCTGCTTTCCCCCCAACTTCCCCTTCTGCCCACATCAAGTGGAAACTCATAAGCACATTTTCATTGGATGTTCTGCCAGTTCTGCACACTTCTCATTTCTTCAACCCTCCACCTATCCCCATCTATCTCTGTGTTTTGCACCCCAGAGATTCAGGACCATAGACATTGTATCTGTCCTATTATGGCATCTGTGAGAGCATTGATAGTGCCATGGAGACCATCTCCATTTTGAATTAGTCAAGTTTTATGGCGGACTACATGTAAAAAGTTGTATTGCCCTCCACTTCTGGAATCAAATGAAAAAGAAAAATATACTTTATGGGGAAGAAATAACTTGCTCCTCACAATTAAATTGTTTTTATTTTGGTTGACATACTAACTCTCACTTCTTCCATCTTTCAAAGTTCCATATCTCCCCACTGAGCCTCTGGGCCTGGGGCATGAGATGTTGGTATGGTTTGTGACAGCCTTTTATGTAACTCCTTCACCGAGAAGTCCTCCAATCCCAGAAACTGCATCAACAATTTCTGGACTTTTTCTCAACTTTGGCAGTGCTGTTAATCACCATAGCCATGAATACTACAAAGTCTGCCGCCTTACCCTGTAGAATATCTGGATCCTGCTGATAAGGCAACTCCTTGCAGTGGAAGCTTATCCACCACCACGGGCCCTTCAGAACCATTCGCTCCCTCAATCCTCTAGACAGCTGCTGCATTTGATATGTTCTGTTTGACCCTGACCGTAGACACCTTATTCTCCTTCACCCTCGTTGGGCATTCCAAATTTGTAGCAACATGGTTCCCACCATAATTGCAACATTTCACACAATCAATACTGATACCACAGTCAATATGGTCTTCTCCACAACTTTCACGCCATGGATTCTTCTATAGACAGTGATCAGACTGCATCAATCTTGGGACAAATGCTCTGACATGGTAATTCATATAACCCAACTTGACCTGGGTAGAGAGATTCTCCATTATTTTACTACTTCTGAGTTGGCAAACAAACACAGGGTGCATACTGCCACCTGTAGTGTGTTGTCTGAATGGGTATAAAGGAAAGGTTTGCGATTTACGGCCGCCTGCAATTGTGGAATGTTTCAAATCAAATGTTATTTTGAGTTTAATTCATTGGCTGATCCCTCCTGAAGACCCAGATTAAATCATGTGATACTTCCTTAACCCATAAAGTCCCACCCAGTTGACTACTTCAAATTGCGGAAAGTCCTCATGCTATAATTAAGCAATAAGGCCCAAGGGGGCGTAGAATATGGCCAATATACCACGGCTAAGTGCCTGGATACAGCCCTTACCCGTGGTATACTGGCCATATACCACAAACCTCCGAGGTGCCTTATTGCTATTATAAACGGGTTAACAAAGTAATATTTTGTCATACCCATGGTATACCACGGCTGTCAGCCAATAGCATTCAGGGCTCAAACTACCCAGTTTGGGCCCTAGAGTCCTCCTCAATCTTCATGGTCACAGTTGTGTTGAGCGTGTGTATATATATATATATATATATATATATATATATATATATATATATATATATATATATATATATATATATATACTGCTCAAAAAAATAAAGGGAACACTTAAACAACACAATGTAACTCTAAGTCAATCACACTTCTGTGAAATCAAACTGTCCACTTAGGAAGCAACACTGATTGACAATACATTTCACATGCTGTTGTGCAAATGGAATAGACAACAGGTGGAAATTATAGGCAATTAGCAAGACACCCCCAATAAAGGAGTGGTTCTGCAGGTGGTGACCACAGACCACTTCTCAGTTCCTATGCTTCCTGGCTGATGTTTTGGTCACTTTTGAATGCTGGCGGTGCTTTCACTCTAGTGGTAGCATGAGACGGAGTCTACAACCCACACAAGTGGCTCAGGTAGTGCAGCTCATCCAGGATGGCACATCAATGCGAGCTGTGGCAAGAAGGTTTGCTGTGTCTGTCAGCGTAGTGTCCAGAGCATGGAGGCGCTACCAGGAGACAGGCCAGTACATCAGGAGACGTGGAGGAGGTCGTAGGAGGGCAACAACCCAGCAGCAGGACCGCCTTTGTGCAAGGAGGAGCACTGCCAGAGCCCTGCAAAATGACCTCCAGCAGGCCACAAATGTGCATGTGTCTGCTCAAACGGTCAGAAACAGACTCCATGAGGGTGGTATGAGGACCCAACGTCCACAGGTGAGGGTTGTGCTTACAGCCCAACACCGTGCAGGACGTTTGGCATTTGCCAGAGAACACCAAGATTGGCAAATTCGCCACTGGCGCCCTGTGCTCTTCACAGATGAAAGCAGGTTCACACTGAGCACATGTGACAGTCTGGAGACGCCGTGGAGAACGTTCTGCTGCATGCAACATCCTCCAGCATGACCGGTTTGGCAGTGGGTCAGTCATGGGGTGGGGTGGCATTTCTTTGGGGGGCAGCACAGCCCTCCATGTGCTCGTCAGAGGGAGCCTGACTGCCATTAGGTGCCGAGATGAGATCCTCAGACCCCTTGTGATATGTGATATGCTGATGCGGTTGACCCTGGGTTCCTCCTAATGCAAGACAATGCTAGACCTCATGTGGCTGGAGTGTGTCAGCAGTTCCTGCAAGAGGAAGGCATTGATGCTATGGACTGGCCCGCCCGTTCCCCAGACCTGAATCCAATTGAGCACATCTGGGACATCATGTCTCGCTCCATCCACCACAGACTGTCCAGGAGTTGGCGGATGCTTTAGTCCAGGTCTGGGAGGAGATCCCTCAGGAGACCATCCACCACCTCATCAGGAGCATGCCCAGGCGTTGTAGGGAGGTCATACAGGCACGTGGAGGTCACACACACAACTGAGCCTCATTTTGACTTGTTTTAAGGACATTACATCAAAGTTGGATCAGCCTGTAGTGTGGTTTTCCACTTTAATTTTGAGTGTGACTCCAAATCCAGACCTCCATGGGTTGATAAATTTGATTTCCATTGATAATTTTTGTGATTTTGTTGTCAGCACATTCAACTATGTAAATAAAAAAAGTATTTAATAAGAATATTTCATTCAGATCTAGGATGTGTTATTTTAGTGTTACCTTTATTTTTTTGAGCTGTGTGTGTGTGTATATGTATATGTATATACACACACACACACACACACAGTATGTGTACACCGCTTCAAATTAGTGGATTCTGCCATTTCAGCCACACCCGTTGCTGACCGGTGTATAAAATCGAGCACACAGCCATGCAATCTCCATAGATAAACAATTTGAAGGGGTCTCCACGTACTTACTGAAGAGCTCAGTGACTTTCAATGTGGCACCATCATAGGACCTTTCAGTTTGTCAAATGTCTGCCCTGCTAGAGCTGCTCAGGTCAACTGGAAGTGCTGTTATTATGAAGTGGAAACTTCTAGTAGCAAGTTCACAGAATGGGACCGCCGATTTTCTGAAGTGCGTAACACGTATAAATCTCCTGTCTTCGGTTGCAACACTCACTACGAGTTCCAAACTGGAAGCCACGTCCGCACCAGAACTGTTTGTCGGGTCGAGCAGCCACACACATGCCTAAGATCCTCATGCTCAAAGCCAAGTGTCTGCTGGAGTGGTGTAAAGCTCGCGTTCTCAGGAGTAATGAATCATGCCGAATCTGGGATTTGCGGATGCTAGGGCAACGCTATCTGCCCGAATGCATAGTGCCAGCTGTAAAGGTTGGTGGAGGAGGAATAATGGTCTGGGGCTGTTTTTTCATGGTTCGGGCTAGGCCTCGTAGTTCCAGGGAAGGGAACTCTTAATGCTACAGCATACAATGACATTCTAGATGATTCTGTACTTCACACTTTGCGGCAACCGTTTGGGTAAAGCCTTTTCCTGTTTCAGCATGACAATGCCCCCGTGCAGTGACAATGCCCCCGTGCATAAAGCGAGGTCTATACAGGAAGTGTTTGTCTATCGTTTTGGGAGAACTTGATTGACCTGCAGAGCCCTGACCTCAACCCCATTGAACACCCTTGCAATTAATTGAAATGCAGACTGCGAGCCAGGTCTAATCGCCAGTGTCTGACCTCCCTAATGCTCTTGTGGCTGAATGGAAGTCTCGGCATAAATGTTCCAACATCTAGTGGAAAGCCTTCAGAGACGAGTGGAGGCTGTTATAGCATCAAACAGTAACAGGGGGACCAACTCCATATTAATGCCCATGATTTTGGAATGAGATTTTTGACAAGCAAGGGTCTACATACTTTTGGTCATGTAGTGTATGCCATGGTCATCCTCATGACAACTCGGACTCAATCCACACATCGAGCTAGACACATACACAGCATTAGTCGTACATTGGGGTTAAATACTCTTCTTATGTCTCTTGAATGCAATAGATTGTTTTAGCTCAGAAACAAAGCGCTGGTATCTACAAGCAGACCACTGCCAACTGCTGATTTTGAAAATGTTTTATTGTATGTCTCCCTCTTTCTGTTTTGTCCTTTAGGGAGAATCGTTTCCTATGGCACCTGCAGCTCCTGTTCCCTCAGAGCAGCTCAGAGTTCACTGAGAGAAGGTGAGTGGTGTGTGTGCCTGCCTGTCTACTTGTCCGGTAGCATCTCTGCCAGAACAGTCTTTAGGAACCCTGTTAATAGCAGTTGATGTCAAGAGTCCAGGGGTTGGAACCTGCAATAGAGAACATCCAGATCCTTGGAGAGTGACATTAGTGCTTTCAGCACCCATGTATCTTCTAATGGTGAGGATGATTGGTGATGTAGATCGTTAGCACTCTGTATTAAAACCACTCCAAGAACTTCATCGATCTTCATCACGGTTTGACTCGTGATTGGTTCCTTGGAACTTGATTGGTTGGTTGTTCACTCTCTTTTTGTCTGTCAATCCTTTCTTACCCTCTCTCTCGCCTCTCCATCTCTCCCCAGGGTGTCCGATGACCAAACACTTAAACAGATCCTCACCCCCTACATCCACCCGACAGAGTCTGAGCCAGTGAGACGACAAAAGTAAGAACACACCACTCTTGTATAATCTACTAATCGAATTAAACAAATGTCCAAAACAATCCAAACAAATGGTTGGCTACTGGTTGAGCTACTGTTCTTGGAGTGTATTTGAATAGCTAGTAGTATCCACGCCTTCCTGATCTGATTGCCCGGTTTGGTTGTTTGGCTCTATCTTTCCTCCCTAACAGAGCCTGCCTAACGACTGCCTCACCTGTCCTCCAGGTGTTCAATAGTTGGCTACGGCTGAAAATCCATCAAGTGGTCTTGCAAGCTAGATAACAGAAAGCTAGAAACAGAGCAAACCAAGATAGACTGGTCCAGAGAGGGGAATGTCTCTGAGCTGTAGCCAGAGCCCTAATCTAGCTGGAATTGACATGCAAACAACATAATGGTCTAGCTGTGTTTCATTAGAGATTTTAAGATATAGAAATGAAATTAGGTTGTGGTTTTTGGTCGGTCACTGTAGTCTACTCAACAGCAGGAATAGAAAGTTAACAATGTGGTAATGGAGTCTGAAATCAACACCAGTTAGATGGGCAGTTTGGATGACCTACTTGTTCTGTTGTCTTGCCTGCTGTTTTCTCCTGAAATGGCTAAACAAATGTCATTACAACACACACACGGCCTGACTGCTTGACACCACATGCAGTGTGTTAAGTACATTGCATTCCCGTTCCACAGTCAACATGAGTGGGGCACACACAGCTAATTATATTTCAGCGAATTACATGTAACTGCTGTTGAAATATTGATCACTAACAGACTGAAAGTGAAACATCGCCAGTGTGGCATACAAAAGCTGCAATTTCATTTACACTATCTACATTTTGTCCTTGAAGACAAGAAGTCATCACATTTTCTTAAAGTTGTCTTCATTATCAGTGGGGACAACCTTGCTCCCTGTATCACGGTAAATATTTATACAGTTGCTATAACATGCAAATGTTTTGGGATTGTCTCCTACTGCAGGCAGACCAGCTGTAAATTAAGTCTGTCTGCCATAAAGGAGCCCTGTACGACAGGGCTCATACTGTATTAGAGGACAAATATAGAAATGATTAAACACCCATGGTGATTTCATTAAACCTCTGTTACTGTTCCCCAGTCCAGTTCAAACTATCGTTTGACTATTTGTCTTGCAGGCTGCATAACGTTGAGCGTGTATAATTGCATTTATGTTGGGGGGTTTTCCCCTGTGAGAAGTATGCTGAAGGAAATGTGTATTTTATTTCATGATGTTGCTGTAGATTTCTTGTGGTTTTGTGCCCTCAAACATTCTGAAATTGGATTTGGTAGATCAAACCCCAAGGACTTATTTTAGCTGTGAGTAGCTCAGTAGTACCTCAGTACAGCAAGCGTGCAGTTTAAAGCATTTCCTCGTCTGCCAAATTAAATACACTTCATGACCAAAAGTATGTGGACACCTGCTTGTCAAACTTCTCGTTCCAAAATCATGGGCGTTATTATGGAGTTGGTCCCCTCTTCCCTGTTATAACAGCCTCCACTCTTCTGGGAAGGTTTTCCACTAGATGTTGGAACATCTAGTGAGGTCGGGCACTGATGTTGGGGGATTAGGCCTGGCTCACAGTCTGCATTCCAATTCATCCCAAAGGTGTTCAATGGGGTTGAGGTCAGGGCTCTGCAGGTCAATCAAGTTCTTAGGCTTGTGTGCGGCTGTTCGGCCATGGAAACACATTTCATGAAGCTCCAGACTAACAGTTCTTGTGCTGACGTTGCGTCCAGTGGTAGTTTGCAACTCGGTGTTGAGTGTTGCAACCGAGCACAGATGATTTTTACGTGCTGAATGCTTTAGCACTCGGCGGTACCGTTCTGTGCGCTTGTGTGGCCTACCACTTCGCGGCTGAGACGTCTAAGAGCAACAACTTCTCCACTTCACAATAACAACACAGTTGACCGGGGCAGCTCTAGCAGGGCAGAAATTTGACGAACTGACTTGTTGGAAAGGTGGCATCCTATGACGGTGCCATGTTGAAAGTCACTTAGCACTTCAGTAAGGCCATTCTACTGCCAATGTTTGTCTATGCATGGCAGTGAGCTCAATTTTTATACACCTGTCAGCAAGAATGTTGCTGAAATACCCGAATCCATTAATTTGAGGGGTGTCCACACACTTTTGTAATTATGGTGTATCTAGGTATATTCAGTAAGAATGTGCCTATCAGCAGGGGGGAAATGCTAACATTATTATGATGGAGAGTGAAATTGTAAATTATGCAATGAGCTATATGCCATTTAAAATGGAGACACTCACTGTGGACAATGACATCCCTTTCCATACAATACTTGATCGCAAATCATCCTCGCGTTGGTTGGAAACGAATACAAAGTCTGGCATCGCAAGCAATTCCTCCGTGCCAATTATGCGGCAACGCTCCTTGTGGTTAACTGGCATCATGCACATCGATTCCATAACTGTCTGGATTCTCTAGAAATGTTTTTGTTTGCTCAAAGAAGCAGAATGCCATCAATCTTGTCTGGTGGTTGGCTCGTTAGTAAATAGAATACAGACCGTGTAAACCACTACGTCACTGTTGGCCCCCGACACCTCCCAGCTGTGTGTTGCCTTCCTTCCCTGGCCTGACTGGTACGATGGATGACACACTGCTTGGTCTAGGCTCACAGTACAGCGACTTTCTTTACAAGGAATGAAGTGAAAGCTTTAACACTTGTCTCCACAGTAGGAATGTTGTGCAAAAGGGACGACTGAACGACATAATAAACTAAACACAATGATTGATCGGCCGATTTAAAAATAATATATATATATTTTTGTAATAATGACAATTACAACAATACTGAATGAACACTTATTTTAACTTTTAATATAATACATCAATAAAATCAATTTAGCCTCAAATAAATAATGAAACCTGTTCAATTTGGTTTAAATAATGCAAAAACAAAGTGTTGGAGAAGAAAGTAAAAGTGCAATATGTGCCATGTAAGAAAGCTAATGTTGAAATTCCATGCTCGGAACATGAGAACATATGAAAGGTGGTTCCTTTTAACAGGTGTCTTCAATATTCCCAGGTAAGAAGTTTTAGGTTGTAGTTATTATAGGACTATTTATCTCTCTACCATTTGTATTTCATTAACCTTTGACTATTGGATGTTCTTATAGGCACTTTAGTATTGCCAGTGTAACAGTATAGCTTCCTTCCCCCTCCTCGCTCCTCCCTGGGCTCGAACCAGGAACACAACGACAACAGCCACCCTCGAAGCAGCGTTACCCATGCAGAGCAAGGGGAACAACCACTCCAAGTCTCAGAGCGAGTGACGTTTGAAACGCTATTAGCGCGCACCCCGCTAACTAGCTAGCCATTTCACAACGGTTACACCTGCCTAATCTCAGGAGTTGATAAGCTTGAAGTCATAAACAGCGCAATGCTTGACGCACAACTAAGAGCTGCTGGCAAAGCGCACAACAGTGCTGTTTGAATGAATGCTTACGAGCCTGCTGCTGCCTACCACCGCTCAGACTGCTCTATCAAATCAGACTTAGTTATAACATAATAACACACAGAAATACGAGCCTTAGGTCATTAATATGGTCGAATCCGGAAACTATCATCTCAAAAACAAGACGTTTATTCTTTCAGTGAAATACGGAACCGTTCCATATTTTATCTAACGGGTGGCATCCCTAAGTCTAAATATTCCTGTTACATTGCACAACCTTCAATGTTATGTCATAATTACGTAAAATTCTGGCAAATTAGGTGGCCCAAACTGTTGCATATACACTGACTCTGCGTGCAATGAACGCAAGAGAAGTGACACAATTTCACCTGGTTAATATTGCCTGCAAACCTGGATTTCTTTTAGCTAAATATGCAGGTTTAAAAATATATACTTCTGTGTATTGATTTTAAGAAAGGCATTGATGTTCATGGTTAGGTACACATTGGAGCAACGATACGCACCGCATCGATTATATGCAACGCTGGACACGCTAGATAAACTAGTAATATCATCAACCATGTGTAGTTAACTAGTGATTATGATTGATTGTTTTTTATAAGAAGTTTAATGCTAGCTAGCAACTTACCGTGGCTTACTGCATTCGCGTAACAGGCAGTCTCCTCGTGGAGTGCAATGAGGCAGGTGGTTAGAGCGTTGGACTAGTTAACTGTAAGGTTGCAAGATTGAATCCCCCAAGCTGACAAGGTGAAAATCTGTTCTTCTGGCCCTGAACGAGGCAGTTAACCCACCGTTCCTAGGCCGTCATTGAAAATAAGAATGTGTTCTTAACGGACTTGCCTAGTTAAATAAAAGTGTATAAAAAAATAGGCCAAATCAGTGTCCAAAAATACCGATTTCCGATTGTTATGAAATCTTGAAATCAGCCCTAATTAATCGGCCATTCCGATTTAATCGGTCGACTTCTAGACAGTATAATACTTCTCACCTCTATGTCTCTAACTCTCCATCTTTCCCTTTAAAAAAGATTTTTAACCCAATGCTCTCCCCTCGCCGCCTCGACACCGCACTCTCGCCGCGCGCTGACTAAGGACCTTTGCTTAGTCTGGCCTCATTGGTTCCCAGTGTAGACTGTGTATAGGAGGCTCAGGCAGCATGTTAGTCACCTGTAGCGGAGAGAGTCCCAGCCTGTGGCGGAGAGAGTCCCAGCCTGTGGCGGAGAGAGTCCCAGCCTGTGGCGGAGAGAGTCCCAGCCTGTGGCGGAGAGAGTCCCAGCCTGTGGCGGAGAGAGTCCCAGCCTGTGGCGGAGAGAGTCCCAGCCTGTGGCGGAGAGAGTCCCAGCCTGTGGCGGAGAGAGTCCCAGCCTGTGGCGGAGAGAGTCCCAGCCTGTGGCGGAGAGAGTCCCAGCCTGTGGCGGAGAGAGTCCCAGCCTGTGGCGGAGAGAGTCCCAGCCTGTGGCGGAGAGAGTCCCAGCCTGTGGCGGAGAGAGTCCCCGCCTGTGGCGGAGAGAGTCTCAGTCATTGTAGTCTTTGTTTTGTGACGCCTCGTTGACCCCTCTTCAGAAAATAAGTGGAAATGTGTGCACTTCTAAACCCTATCCACAGCCCTGTGTTACTGTATGTGTGTGTCTATATAAAAGCTGATTTTGATACCTTCTCGAACCCTGACCCATTTTCATTTATGTCTTTCAGGTTGAAGATGTACGTCCACAGCCCATTTGATCACATCAGGGTCTTCATGAAGGCTGAAGGCAGGAAGGCCAACTCTGTGAGGTATGAATTTTTTTATTTTTTATTTTACCTTTATTTAACTAGGCAAGTCAGTTAAGAACAAATTCTTATTTTCAATGACGGCCTAGGAACAGTGGGTTAACTGCCTGTTCAGGGGCAGAACGACAGATTTGTACCTTGTCAGCTCGGGGATATGAACTTGCAACCTTCCGGTTACTAGTCCAACGCTCTAACCACTAGGCTACCCTGCCGCCCCAGACTCTAATGCTAAGAGATTCTCCATTTGAAAGTGCTTTTTTTGGGGGTCCAGATTTGAGCTTAATATGGGTCTGGGAAACTGATGTTAAATGTGCCCAAATTGGACCTCAGTTCAGCACTGTCCATTGATATTAATGAATTGTCTCATCATATTGTTCCAGCAACCAAAGTTCTAATTTCAACACAAAGATTTGTAATCTCATCAAAAGTCTTGTCAGAATCCTGTCAGCACTCAGGCATTCTGTCCATGTGACCGTTCTGTTTCCGCCTGTTTCGCCGGCCTCGCCACTCTCGTGACGGATTTATCCCGCATGTATGAAATCGACTTAATGGGTTTATGAACATGACATCACTCGCCTTGTAAATTCCTGCTGAGCTACGCAGTGCGAAAGCCGAGATTTTCAATTCCCCCGGCCTAATTCTTTGTGCTGTAATTCCAGTTGATTCCACATTTTGGGAATGCCGTTGATCAGCTGGACACAGACGTGCTTTGTGTGGGAAGGGGATGGTGCTGGTTTTGATGGCACACATTTGCCTCGCCCAGTCCTTGGCTGTCACCCATTTCCACTTAGTCATAGAGAAAGTTGATCTTCTACACTCATAACCTGCTGTGCCCTCTGACCACACAACTTCAGTCTACAAATCCACCAGCCCCCTTACTTACCCTTCTAATGTGAAGGTACTTGTTCTTCGCAAATAGCATCAACATGACAGTGAGTCTCCCTTGGCCCATATCACTCCTGAGATGGTCCTTTAGGTTACTTACCACAAGCTTAATCTACGCGTGTGCACATGGGTGGAGTGGGATTTTTTGGGGAATAGTGTACACCTTTTGGTAACCTGATATCCTTGCCGGTCCCACTCCCATTCACAAGGGGGCGATGCCATCGTTATCTCTATTTGAGTATTTTGTGAAAGAAAGGGAAAGTCACCTTCCCTTGCTAGTAGCAGCCTGACTAGTCGTCCTTAGCCTCGTTAAAAAACATAAGCTATCTAGTAGCCATTTTAGCTTCCCACATCTCCATGTGAAAAAATCTGATCATAGCTATAAAAAAAATAATCTGCCCTGGCAAATATTCTTATACCTGCTGGTGTAACCTAAAACATTTATCTCAGTTTGATATGCTGTTTATGTATTCATTCTGATAGCAGCTAAAAATAGATCATGTTTTGGTCATGGAGAAAAAGCACATGGCTAGCTAGCTGGCTACAATAGCATGTTTGTTTGGTTTACTGTTTGAACAGTCGCTGAGATTATATTTGGTTATCAATGCTTTGATGAATAGCCTGTAGACCAGATCAAGGAACCAAGCAACAACACTGCCCCCATGGCTGCAGAAGGAATGATAGTGTCTCAATTGTCAGGTAGTAAAAAAGTATGTTGAATGCCAGAGCGTATTACAAGGATCCGCCCCTTTTGTGACGGAATTGACATTGCAGCACCGAGTCTTGCGTCTGCCCAGAGCGAATAGTAAGCTTTAATCCTTTAGTTAGTGATGGGTATCCCAGGAGGCTCCTCTTGTCAGTCATCTCGGACTCTTTTCTGTTTTGGGATACAAAGTAAGTATCACACAGACCAGGGGCATCAATCAGATCCCCGTCAGGTAATGTACGCGTAGTGAAAACGGCATGTTAAACCTCAGGATTTTCTACGAATTTTCACCCTTGAATTGTTTCCCTGGAGTGTGTGGATTCCTCCAGCCTTGAGGCCTTATTGCCCACTAGTCCAGTAAGGACACACTCTATTAACCGTGTGGCTGTGGGTTGTCCTTTAACCTCAACCCTTAAATATGTGTGTGTACTAAATGGCATCCTATTCCCTATATAGTGCACTGCTTTTGGCTAGAGCCCTATGGGCCTTGTTTTAAAAGTAGTGCACCATTTAACTAATAGAGTATCATTTGGGATGCAGCCAGGGTGTAGATGGGGGGGGGGGGGGGGGGGGGGGACAGCTGGCTGGCAGCAGAAAAGGAAAAGCAGCGACCTGCCCCCTGCTATGACTAATGGAGATATTCATCCATCAACACCACGTCCTCTCACCAACCTACTGCCTGTTAACGACACATACACAGGAAGATGTGGGGGGGACTAGGGTAGGAGAGGTGTTGCAAACTTCAGAAATGTGTTCCTGTCAGCATTATGGTAGACGTCAGTGAAGCGATGAGTGTGTTAATGAGTTATGTTGCATTACCCTAGCGGCTAGCCCACCCCGCGACACAGTGCTAGCTAGTAAAGTAGGGAGGAGAACAATACCAGAGGTGTGACTCTTACTTTCTCCATTAGCTCATCACCCCCCCCCCCCCCCACCCCACACACACACACTATTAATGGTCATTGGTATAGGGCTCTATAATGGCCTACCATTACGTGCGGCATTTTACTTTTATTTCGTGTTTATGATCAACATTATGGTGTTTTAGTAGGACAGACATGTTCTCCCGTGGCCAAGGTGGAATTGGCTCATAATATCAGCAAGGTACGGTTACATAACAGGGCAGAGGCTGGAGCAGGGTATAATGTGGAGGGAACAAGCCATAACTGTAATATGAAGAGGGGCCCTGGGCTCCTGACAGGGGTCACATCCTATTGAAGGGCTCCCAAAAGGTGGTCAGTGCATCCCAAGCATGTCTGGGCCTCTCAGTGCATCCCTCCTATGCAACCCTGTGATTACATGTTATGATGTAATTCTGTTCGCTGGGACTGGATACACAATATGGCTAGTTTTACTTATAGTACATATTGCTGTCGGATTCAGACCACCTAGAGGTGAAAGAAACGCACACCTATTTGGGCGAGGTGCTGGCTAGCGGAGTGGAACATTTCAAAATAAATGAAGGAGAGCCTCATGCTCTAGGAGCTCAGATGCAAAAATATTTATGTCCAATGTTCCGACAGACAAGCTGTCTTCATCAGTGTATAATGACAAACACCGCGGGGTGACATATTTATATAGTGTCAAAAGACACACAGGTGTCTAATCAAATCAAATGTTATTTGTCACATACACATGGTTAGCAGATGTTAATGCGAGTGTAGCGAAATGCTTGTGCTTCTAGTTCTGACAATGCAGTAATAACCAAGTAATCTAGCTAACAATTCCAAAACTACTACCTTATAGACACAAGTGTAAGGGGATAAAGAATATGTACATAAAGATATATGAATGAGTGATGGTACAGAGCGGCATAGGCAAGATACAGTAGATGGTATTGAGTGCAGTATATACATATGAGATGAGTATGTAAACAAAGTGGCATAGTTAAAGTGGCTAGTGATACATGTATTACATAAAGATGCAGTAGATGATATAGAGTACAGTATATACGTATACATATGAGATGAATAATGTAGGGTATGTAAACATTATATTAGGTAGCATTGTTTAAAGTGGCTAGTGATATATTTTACATAATTTCCCATCAATTCCCATTATTAAAGTGGCTGGAGTTGAGTCAGTGTGTTGGGAGCAGCCACTCAATGTTAGTGGTGGCTGTTTAACAGTCTGATGGCCTTGCGATAGAAGCTGTTTTTCAGTCTCTCGGTCCCAGCTTTGATGCACCTGTACTGACCTCGCCTTCTGGATGATAGCGGGGTGAACAGGCAGTGGCTCGGGTGGTTGTTGTCCTTGATGATCTTTATGGCCTTCCTGTGACATCGGGTGGTGTAGGTGTCCTGGAGGGCAGGTAGTTTGCCCCCGGTGATGCGTTGTGCAGACCTCACTACCCTCTGGAGAGCCTTACGGTTGTGGGCGGAGCAGTTGCCGTACCAGGCGGTGATACAACCCGACAGGATGCTCTCGATTGTGCATCTGTAGAAGTTTGTGAGTGCTTTTGGTGACAAGCCGCATTTCTTCAGCCTCCTGAGGTTGAAGAGGCGCTGCTGCGCCTTCATCACGATGCTGTATGTGTGGGTGGACCAATTCAGTTTGTCTGTGATGTGTACGCCGAGGAACTTAAAACTTACAACCCTCTCCACTACTGTTCCATCAATGTGGATAGGGGGGTGTTCCCTCTGCTGTTTCCTGAAGTCCACAATCTCCTTAGTTTTGTTGACGTTGAGTGTGAGGTTATTTTCCTGACACCACACTCCGAGGGCCCTCACCTCCTCGTCGTTGTTGGTAATCAAGCCTACCACTGTTGTGTCGTCCGCAAACTTGATGATTGAGTTGGAGGCGTGCGTGGCCACACAGTCGTGGGTGAACAGGGAGTACAGGAGATGGCTCAGAACGCACCCTTGTGGGGCCCCAGTGTTGAGGATCAGCAGGGTGGAAATATTGTTGCCTACCCTCACCACCTGGGGGCGGCCCGTCAGGAAGTCCAGTACCCAGTTGCACAGGGCGGGGTTGAGACCCAGGGTGATGATGATGATGACGAGCTTGGAGGGCACTATGGTGTTAAATGCCGAGCTGTAGTTGATGAACAGCATTCTCACATAGGTATTCCTCTTGTCCAGATGGGTTAGGGCAGTGTGCAGTGTGGTTGAGATTGCATCGTCTGTGGACCTATTTGAGCGGTAAGCAAATTGGAGTGGGTCTAGGGTGTCAGGTAGGGTGGAGGTGATATGGTCCTTGACTAGTCTCAAAGCACTTCATGATGACGGAAGTGAGTGCTACGGTAGTCGTTTAGCTCAGTTACCTTAGCTTTCTTGGGAACAGGAACAATGGTGGCCCTCTTGAAGCATGTGGGAACAACAGACTGGGATAGGGATTGATTGAATATGTCCGTAAACAGACCAGTCAACTGGTCTGCGCGTGCTCTGAGGGCGCGGCTGGGGATGCCGTCTGGGCCTGCAGCCTTGCGAGGGTTGACACGTTTAAATGTCTTCCTCACGTCGGCTGCAGTGAAGGAGAGTCCTCATGTTTTAGTTGCGGGCCGTGTCAGTTGCACTGTATTGTCCTCAAAGCGGGCAAAAAAGTTATTTAGTCTGCCTGGGAGCAAGACATCCTCGTCCGTGACGGGGCTGGTTTTCTTTTTGTAGTCCGTGATTGACTGTTGACCCTGCCACATACCTCTTGTGTCTGAGCCGTTGAATTGAGATTCTACTTTGTCTCTATACTGACGCTTAGCTTGTTTGATTGCCTTGCGGGGGGAATAGTTACACTGTTTGTATTCAGTCATGTTTCCGGTCACCTTGCCCTGATTAAAAGCAGTGGTTCGCCCTTTCAGTTTCACGCGAATGCTGCCATCAATCCACGGTTTCTGGTTTGGGAATGTTTTAATCGTTGCTATGGGAACGACATCTTCAATCTTCATCTTCAATTCTAATGAACTCGCTCACCGAATCAGCGTATTCGTCAATGTTGTTGTCTGACGCAATACGAAACATATCCCAGTCCACGTGATGGAAGCAGTCTTGGAGTGTGGAATCAGATTGGTCGGACCAGTGTTGACCAGACCTCAGCGCGGGAGCTTCTTGTTGTAGTTTCTGTCTGTAGGCAGGGATCAACAAAATGGAGTCGTGGTCAGCTTTTCCGAAAGGAGAGCGGTGCAGGGCCTTATATGCGTCGCGGAAGTTAGAATAGCAATGATCCAAGGTTTTTCCAGCCCTGGTTGCGCAATCGATATGCTGATACAATTTAGGGAGTCTTGTTTTCAGATTAGCCTTGTTAAAATCCCCAGCTACAATGAATGCAGCCTCCGGATATATGGATTCCAGTTTGCAAAGAGTCAAATAAAGTTTGTTCAGAGCCATCGATGTGTCTGCTTGGAGGGGAATATATACGGCTGTGATTATAATCGAAGAGAATTCCCTTGGTAGATAATGCGGTCGACATTTGATTGTGAGGAATTCTAAATCAGGTGAACAGAAGGATTTGAGTTCCTGTATGTTGTTGTGGCCACACCATGTCACGTTAACCATGAAGCATACGCCCCCGCCCCTCTTCTTACCAGAAAGGTGTTTGTTTCTGTTGGCGCGATGCGTGGAGAAACCAGCTTGCTGCACCGACTTCGATAGCGTCTCTCCAGTGAGCCATGTTTCCGTGAAGCAAAGAACGTTAGTCTCTGATGTCCCTCTGGAATGCTACCCTTGCTCGGATTTCATCAACCTTGTTGTCAAGAGACTGGACATTGGCGAGAAGAATGCTAGGGAGTGGTGCACAATGTGCCCGTCTCCGGAGTCTGACCAGAAGACCGCTCCGTTTCCCACTTTTACGAAGTCGTTTTTTTGGGTTGCCGGCTGGGATCCATTCCGTTGTCCTGGGTGAAAGGCAGAACACAGGATCCGCTTCGCGAAAGTCATATTCTTGGTCGTTCTGATGTTGAGTTGACGCTGCTCTTATGTTCAGTAGTTCTTCTCGACTGTATGTAATGAAACCTAAGATGACCTGGGGTACCAATGTAAGAAATAACACGTAAAAAAACAAAATCATGGCCGGGTGTAGCCAAATATCATTGGTTAATTGTCATATATTAAATCAAATCAAATGTATTTATATAGCCCTTCGTACATCAGCTGATATCTCAAAGTACAGAAAACCAGCCTAAAACCCCAAACAGCAAGCAATGCAGGTGTAGAAGCACGGTGGCTAGGAAAAACTCCCTAGAAAGGCCAAAACCTAGGAAGAAACCTAGAGGAACCAGGCTATGTGGGGTGGCCAGTCCTCTTCTGGCTGAGCCGGGTGGAGATTATAACAGAACATGGCCAGATGTTCAAATGTTCATAAATTACCAGCATGGTCGAATAATAATAAGGCAGAACAGTTGAAACTGGAGCAGCAGCACGGCCAGGTGGACTGGGGACAGCAAGGAGTCATCATGTCAGGTAGTCCTGGGGCATGGTCCTTGGGCTCAGGTCCTCCGAGAGAGAGAAAGAAAGAGAGAATTAGAGAAAGCACACTTAAATTCACACAGGACACCGAATAGGACAGGAGAAGTACTCCAGATATAACAAACTGACCCTAGCCCCCCGACACATAAACTACTGCAGCATAAATACTGGAGGCTGAGACAGGAGGGGTCAGGAGACACTGTGGCCCCATCCGAGGACACCCCCGGACAGGGCTAAACAGGAAGGATATAACCCCACCCACTTTGCCAAAGCACAGCCCCCATACCACTAGAATAGCATACAAAAAACATACAAAAAACAAATGGATAGCGTACGATTATAGATACAATTTGGCTACATAAGCCTACAAACATTTACAATAGCATAATCACAAGAATGGCTTCAGATCAAAGTCTACGTTGAGACCGAAGGGAGCAAGGGTCTTTAAACGAAAAATTCTAAAGGTTTTTGGATTAAAGCTGAAGGATGGGGCTGGAGAAATGTAAGCACGCTTCATATTTGGATCTATGCATGCAATGGTCGATGAGCTCAACATGTACTGTAAATGTTGTAAAATGCACCTTTAAGTTGGGGTTCATAGAGCGCTGGCTACCTTCAGGTTTAGGTTTAAGCCGTGGGATTTGGACAGAACAGTACAGGCCCCGGGTCAATCTGCTCCTGTGATGAATTTCTTACAAAATGTCTGCCAGAATATCAAGTATGAATCAAATAAATGGCTGCTCCTGTACTAAATATAGCTGTGTAACTAGTAAACATCCTCTTACTTGAAGAGAAGCAGCCCGAGCGTCAAGAGCCCTAACACTGGCCTCCCGAGCGGAACAGTGGTCTAAGACACTGCATCGCTGTGCCACTGGAGATCCTGGTTCGAGTCCAGGCTGTCGCAGCCGGCCGCGACTGGGAGACCCATGGGGCGGGGCGGTACACAACTGGCCCAGCGTTGTCCAGGTTAGGGGAGGGTTTGGCCGGAAGGGATGTCCTTTGTCCCATCGCGCACTAGCGATTCCTGTGGCGGCCCGGCGCAGTGCACGCTGACAGTCGCCAGGTGCACAGTGTTTCCTCCGACACATTGTTGTGGCTGGCTTAGTTTTTTGGGGGCATTGTGTCAAGAAGCAGTAGGGTTGTGTTTCGGAGGACGCATGGCTCTCAACCTTTGCCTCTCCCAAGTCCGTACGGGAGTTCTAGGGATGAGGAAAACGGATGTTTATTTATTTAATACCTTTTTGAAATGTAGATTTTTTTTCCCCCGATTCATTCCACTCGTTTGGATCCAGAGGATGTCCTTCCCTTTGTCAGCTCGCTGCAAAGTAGAGCAGAGACCCAATGAGCAGCTGGGCTGTCCAGCCTGACAAGGAGAAATGCTGCCTAGTTTAAAATATCAAACACACACTGCAGAAGACAGTGAGGGGGGAAAGTTAGTGGTGGTGGTTTATCATCTGTTTTCTCCCCTAGAGATGGTCTGAGCCCATTAAATCACAGGCAGCTGTAACGTTCCTTTAGTTATCCCATCGACTACGCTCTCTCCTCACATCTGTGGTGTGATGTTCCAACCCTCATGCTTCCTAGCCGCAACAGTTCTTTATAGCTTGTGCATACAGTGCCTTCAGAAAGTATTCGGACCCCTGACTTTATCCACATTTTGTTAGGTTACAGCCATATTCTAAAATTGATTAAATCGTTTCCCCCCTCTCATCAATCTACACACAATACCCCATAATGACGAAGCAAAAACAGGTTTTTAGAAAATTTTGCAAATGTATGAAAAAACAACTAAAATATCACATTTACTTAAGTATTCAGACCCTTTACTCAGTACCTTGTCGAAGCACCTTTGGCAGCGATTACAGTTTGATCGGGTTCAAGTCAGGGCTCTGGCTCGACCACTCAAGGACATTCAGAGATGCCACTGTGTGCTTAGGGGCATTGTCCTTTTGAAAGGTGAACCTTCGCCCCAGTTTGAGGTCCTGAGCGCTCTGGGGCCTTCCACGATTGCTCAGTTTGGCTGGGCGGCCAGTTCTAGGAAAAGGTTCCAAACTTCTATTTAAGAATGATGGAGGCCACTGTGTTCTCGGGGACCTTCAATGCTGCAGACATTTCTTTGGTACCCTTCCCCTGATTTGAGCCTTGACCAAATCCTGTCTCGGAGCTCTATGGACAATTCCTTCGACCTCATGGCTTGGTTTTTGCTCTGACATGCACTGTCAATTGTGGGACCTTGTATAGACAGGTGTTTGCTTTTCCAATTCATGTCCAATCAATTGAATTTACCAAGGATGATCTATGGAAACAGAATGCACCCGAGCTCAATTTGGAGTCTTATAACAAAGGGTCTGAATACTTATGTAAATATATTCTTTTTTTATTAGTAACAAATTCTCAACCTGTTTTCTCTTTGTCGTTATGGAGCATTCTGTGTAGATTGCTGAGGATTTATTTAATGTTTTAGAATTAGACTAACGTGGAAAAAGTCAAGGGATCTGAATACTTTCCTGAAGGCACTGTATATTATGATGACATGCTTGTATTCAGTCTCTTGGTATTGCTATGGCAAATGATTTGTATTGTTATTAATACAGCTGGGTAATGATTATAAGAATCTTACCTAAAGGATGCAACCACAGACCCAACCACAGTCTGGTAAGGCATCCACCTACACATAGCTGTGGTTTGCTGTCTCTTCTCTTATAACCTGAACTGAAGTGCTCTGATTCTGTATCCATATTTCTCTAGCTCACGTAAGGTGGCTGTGATTTGGACCCCTTTGTGGTTTGGATCCGCTTAGCTTAGTTAAGAGAATCTGTCAGTTCACCGACATTGGACGATTATTTTACAGCTACATCGGTATCATGAATGTCTACCTCGTTTCTCTGGTTTAAAGACCCCTCCCTTAAAGACCCCTCCCTCTGAAGTAACTCCTGATCAGAGCACTGGACTCACTCTGCTCAGGACTAATTATATTTTGTATTTGTGTAGAACGTTCTAGAATTTAACATCATTCAAGAAGATTCTGAGCACAGTTCATCTTCTCTCGGACCAAAGTCCCTCGGGCTAGTAACACCCACTCGAGCGTCAGTTATTTGGCTGTGGTCCTGACCATATCTCACTTCTCTCATCCTTCCTGGCCAAATGCTGCAGCTACCTACTCATCCTTCAGTAATAATAGTTAGGTAGCTGTTGGAAAATAATGGGAACCTCCTGGAGCTTCTACAGAACCCAACAGTAAACTGTGAGTGTATTCTCGCTCTTCTGGTGGTGATGGCTCTTAGAGACACATGCATGTACATGAGAACACACAACCTCCACATTTCCCAGAGGAAGTCTGTCCGGATACTGAGGTTTATTTGCCTCTTACAAGAGATGTTTTGTAGATGTGCCAACTGACAGGAGTATGAGTTGCAGCTCTCATCTCTCGATCACTTGTCCCTCCCTCCCTCCGAGTCTCTCTTCCTGATCCTGCCGCAGCAGGAAATGCCAACAGATATTGTTGTTGAGTTGAGATCCTCTCCCACCTCAGAGATTTTAGTAGGCTTTCTTGGAACCAACCCGAGGCACCGTAGTTAAAACCTGTAACTGTCATGTTGCATCCCAGCTCTTGGATTGGTTTGGTGTGTGGGGATGTGTGTGTGCAAAGCAAGCGTTACGTATGTTACACTGTCTGTTTTGCTTGCAGGAGTATTGAAGGGATTTGGGGGAGGTGCAGTATGTACACTATATATATACAAAGGTATGTGGACACCCCTTCAAATTAGTGGATTCTGCTTAAAAAAATATATAATAATTGAGCACACAGCCATGAAATCTCCATAAACTTTGACAGTAGAATCGCCTTACTGGAGACCTCAGTGACTTTCAACATGGCACTGTCATAGTATGCCACCTTTCCAACAAGGCCATAAGTCAAGTTTCTGCACTGCAAGAGCTGCCCAGGTCAACTGTAAGTGCTGTTATTGTGAAGTTTAAACATGTAGGAGCAACAATGGCTCAGCTGCGAAGTGGTAGGCCACACAAGCTTATAGAATGGGACCGCTGAAGCGTGTAGCACGTAAAAAGTTTGTCCTCTGTTGCCTCTGGAAGCAACGTCCGCACAAGAACTGTTTAACAGGAGCTTCATGAAATGGGTTTCCATGGCCGAGAGCTATGCCAAGCGTCGGCTGGAGTAGTGTAAAGCTCTCCACCATTGGACCCTGGAGCAGTGGAACCGCTTTCTCAGGAGTGATAACTCACGCTTCACCATCTGGCAGTCCGACGGACAAATCTGGGTTTAGCGGATGCCCGGAGAACGCTACCTGCCCCAATGCATAGTGCCAACTATAAAGTTCAGTGGAGAAGCATTAATGGTAGCTGTTTTTCATGGTTCGGGCTAGGCCCCTTAGTTCCAGTGAAGGGAAATCTTAACGTTACAGCATACAAGGACATTCTAGACAATTCTGTGCTTCTTGGAACGCGGACTACGAACCAGGCATAATTGCCCAAGATCAGTGCCGATCTCACTAATGCCCTTGTGGTTGAATAGAAGCAAGTCCCTGCAGCAATGTTGCAACATCTAGTGGAATGTCTTCCCAGAAGGGAGGCTGTTATAGCAGAAAATAAATGTAACCTTTATTTAACTAGGCAAGTCAGTTAAGAACAAATTCTTATTTACAATGACGGCCTACACAGGCCAAACCCAGACGAGGCTGGGCCAATTGTGCGCCGCACTATTGGACTCCCAATCACGGCCTGTTGTGATACAGCAAGGGGGGGACCAACTTCATATTAATGCCCATGATTTTGGAATGAGTGTTCACATACTTTTGGTCATGTAGTGTATATTAGAGTTAGGCCTATATCATGTCTAGGTTATTGGTGATGACCGAGTAAGCTGGATGGGGTGAAATGGTTGAGCGTAGACTAACCTTGTCACTCCATAGGACTGCTAACCGTTACCGTTTAGCATGATCTATTACCGTCAAATCAAATTTTATTGGTCACACACACATTGTTAGCAGATGTTACTGTGAGTATAGCAAAATTATTGTGCTTCTAGTTCCAACAGTGCAGTAATATTTAACCAGTAATCGGACAATTCCCCAACAACCTAATACACACACACCTAAGATAAATGGATGGAATAGGAATATTAATATAAATATATGGATGAGCGATGACCGAGCACCATAGGCAAGATGCAATCGATGGTGTTGAATACAGTATATACATATGAGATGAGTAATGCAAGATATGTTAACATTAGATTTTGAGTCTATGTAGGCAGCCTCTGCAGTGATGGCTGTTTAATAGTCTGATGGCCTTGAGATAGAAGCTGTTTTTCAGTCTCTCGGTCCCAGCTTTGATGCACCTGTACTGACCTCACCTTCTGGATAGTAGCGGGGTGAACAGGCAGTGGCTCAGGTGGTTGTTGTCCTATGATTATGTTTTTGGCCTTCCTGTGACATCAGGTGCTGTAGGTGTCATGGAGGGCAGGTAGTTTGCCCCCAGGGATGCGTTTTGCAGAACACACCACCCCCGGAGAGCCTTGTGGTTGAGGACGGTGCAGTCCGACAGGATGCTCTCAATTGTGCATCTGTAAAAGTTTGAGGCTTTTAAGTGCAAGCTGAATTTCTTCAGCCTCCTGAGGTTGAAAAGTCGCTGTTGTGCCGCCTTCACCACAATGTCTGTGTTGGTGGACCATTTTCAGTTTGTCCGTGATGTGTACACCAAGGAACCTAACTTTCCACTGCAGTCCCATAATGTGGATAGAGGGGTGCTCCATCTGCTGTTTCTTGAAGTCCACCATCATCTCCTTTGTTTTTTTGACTTTGAGTGAGAGATTGTTTTCCTGGCACCACACTCCCAGGCCCCTCACCACCTCCCCGTCTCGACGTTGTTGGTAAATCAAGCTCACAACTGTTATGTCATCTGCAAACTTGATGATTGAGTTGGAGGCATGCATGGCCACGCAGTCATGGGTGAACAGGGAGTACAGGAGGGGGCTGAGCACGAACCCTTGTGTGGCCCCAGTGTTGAGGATCAGAGAAGTGGAGATTTAGTTTCTTACCTTCACCACCTGGTGGGCGTCCCGTCAAAAAGTCCAGGACCCAATTGCACAGGGTGGGGTTGAGCCCCAGGGCCTCAACCTTAATGATGACATTGGAGGGTACTAAGGTGTTGATTGCTGAGTTGTAGTCAATGAACAGCATTCTTACATAGGTATTCCTCTTGTCCAGATGGGATAGGGCAGTGTGATGGCGATTGCATCCGATGGTCCTATTAGGCCGGTATGCAAATTGAAGTGGGTCTAGGGTGGCAGGTAAGGTCCTTGTAGTCTCTCATAGCACTTCATGATAACAGACGTGAGTGCTACAGGGCAGTAGTCATTTAGTTATCTTTGCCTTTCTGTACCCAAAACAATGGTGGCCATCTTGAAGCATGTGGGGACAGCAGCCAGCTGGTCTGCGCATGCTCTGATGACGCGGCTAGGGATGCCGTCTGGGCCGCCGGCCTTGCGAAGGTTAACACCTAAGACGTTTAAATGACGGCCATGGAGGAGAGGGTGGGCCCTCAGTCCTTGGTATTAGGCCCCGTCGGTGGCACTGTATTATCCTCAAAGCGGGCAAAGGTGTTTAGTTTGTCTGAAATCAAGACGTCGGTGTCCGTGCCGTGGCTGGTTTTCTTTTTGTAGTCCGTAATTGCCTGTAGACGCTGCCACATACGTCTCGTTTCTGAGCCATTGAATTGTGACTCCACTTTGTTCCTATACCGACATTTCGCTTGTTTGATTGCCTTGCAGAGGGAATAACTACACTGTTTATATTTGGTCATATTCCCAGTCATCTTTCCATGGTTAAATGCAGTGGTTCGTGCTTTCAGTTTTGCGCTAATGCAGCCATCTATCCACTGTTTCTAGTTAGGGTAGGTTTTAATAGTCGCAGTGGGTACAGCATCTCCAATGTACTTCCTTATAAACTCACTCACTGAGTCAGCGTATAAATTGATGTTATTCTCTAAGGCTGCCCAGAACATATCCCAGTCCGCGTGATCAAAACAATCTTGACGAGTGGAATCGGATTGTTCAAACCTCCGTTGGATAGTACTATTGGACGGTAGGATCAAAATGGAGTCGTGGTCAGATTTGCCTTGTATGCATCACGGAAGTTAGAGTAGCTGTGATCATGTATTGCCCGCACGAGTGCTACAATCATTATGCTGATAGAATTTAGGTAGCCTTGTTCTCAAATTTGCTTTGTTAAAATCCCCAGTTACAATAAATGCAGCCTCGTGATATATAGTTTCCAGTGAAGTTTCTTGAGTGCCGTCGTGGTATCGGCTTGATGGATATACACGGCTGTGATAATAACCGACGAGAATTCTCTTGGGAGGTAATATGGTCGGCATTTGATTGTAAGGAATTCTAGGTCAGGTGAACAAAGACTTGAATTCCTGTATGTTACGATTACACCTTGAGTCGTTAATCAGGAAACGTACACCCCTGCCCTTCCTCTTTCCAGAGAGATGTTTATTTATGTTGGTGCGAAGCATAAAGAATCCCGGTGGCTGTACCGACTCCGGCAACATATCCCGAGAGCCATGTTTCCGTGAAAGAGAATGTTACAATCCCGGATGTCTCTCTGGAAGGCAACCGTTGCCCTTATTTCATCTAACTTGTTATCTAGAGACTGGACATTGGCAAGTAATATCCTCAGAAGCGGTAGGTGGTGTGCACGCCTTCGAAGTCTGACCAGGAGGCCACTCCGTCTACCTCTTCTGCGGCTACGTTGTTTTGGGTCGAACTCTGGAATCAGATTCAATGCCCTGAGTGGTCGTATTCCTAGTAAGTTGACATCGTACTGATATCCGATAGTTCTTCCCGGCTGTATGTAATAACGCTTAAGATTTTCTTGGCAAACAATGTAAGAAATAATACATAAAGAAACAAAATACTGCATAGGTCCTAAGTCCTAAGGACTAGAAGCGAGGCGACCATCTCTGTCGGTGTCATCTTGCGCATCTTGTCGGCACCATCTTCCCTAACACGACAGGATTACTCAGGCACTACTGATGTAATCGCAAAAAGAGTGAAACACGAGGAGCTTCAAGGGCCGCAGTACTTTTGGTGATGTTATTGACTCGGGTTAAGTCAGTAGTTTCCATTCTCCATGAGGAGGGATGGGAATCAGCACTGGAGTTTTACTGTGCCAAACCATGACTCCTATCTCCATCAATCCTCCTCCTCGAAAGACAGACCAAGCCTCAGCAATGAAGTCATAGAAGGATTCTACAGCTAGAGCAGATGGGTTGTTTTTTTATTTTGGCTAACCCTAGCCCTTTTCCAAATTATCCTAACCTGCTATGAAAATTCAAATTTGACATAAGCTGTATCCAAACTAGTCAAAACCTGTGTGTAGAGAGAATGTCAACAATGAGCAGCGGCCATTTTCTGTTCACCTGGGGGGGGGGCCTGCTGGTTGCTATAGCTTCTGGTGGTTGCAGTGTATTAAAACATTTTGTTGTTTTGTTTAGGTATCAAGAGCTGGATGTGGCAAAGACCCTGAAGGAAAACTTGAAGTTGAAACTTGTGATTGAGTACCCATTGCTACACATTGTTCTCAAGGACCACTGCCACGACTACCCACTGAAAGGACCAGGTAATAACAAGCACACCAACCACACAGACAGTAAGCTGCAAGTAGGCAATCCATCATCCCTTCTAGAAAGTTTTAATGTAACATTTCGCTAAGAACAACCTCACCAAGGCTGGTGTTAGAGGGAGCAGAACTCTGACATGATGAATTGGTCCCTCCTTACATTAACATGACATCTCCAGTTAGTTTCATTAGTCAGCAGTTTGTTTGATATAGTCCAAATATATTTTGCATGTCAGCAATCAAGTGTTCAAGATGTGTAATTTTCAAAATACACAAATACAGCCGGTATGATGCATTCAATAATGGGTTAATGAAACAAATACCAAAAGATAGTTTTTCTTTAATGTCCTGCAGTGTCCTAGTGACTCCATTATGACAACATGCTGCCCCAGAAGAAACGTGTGTTCTGTGTAATGTCACACATACTAACACCTGTCAGAAAGTGGCTCAAATATGATTCACGTAGGAACTGTTAAAATGAAGTCAGTAAGGGAGAGTGGCCAGAACGTTGGTCGTCCTACTTAATCTCATAATCAAGACAAGTCTTACAGGAGGCTACGTCATACAGACGCCAAGTTGAGGTAGTACATGCCTGGAGATGCCAATGTCAGGGACAGCAACAAAAACAAACGGTAGGTAGGCCTAATCAAATCACCACACTTGTCCTCGGTAACCCTATCAGACTCTTATCAGGGACCCAGAACAGATGGAGCCTTGAGGTCATTTTAGCACGAGTGTGTTGCTAAGCTGTTACACTAACTCTAATATTTGTTCTGCTACTGAGAGTCTCCACAACATTGAGAGAAAAGCCTGTAGGAAGTGATGAATGGTAATCGGTCCCTGTGGTATGCTGTCTGTTTCCGATAAGGCGGTGTTGCCAAGCTGTTACTCTGTAGTGTCAATTATCGTAACATTACTACTGAGTCACCACAACAGAGAGAAGCCTGCATGAGGTGATAACACATCGGACCCTGTGGTGGAACTGCTGTGTATTTACAGAGAAGATCTGTTGTGGTCCTAACTGGCTTCTGGCAGCTTGTTCTGAGGCAAGGATGGGCAACTGGCAGCCCCCCTTTTGAAGGCCCTCTGGTAAAACACCCCCCCCCCATAACCGTTTTTATCAGTCACTGATAATCACTCAATTAGCCCATGTCGGCCAGCTATCTAAACTTGTAATCAACCATCGATTTGGTTAGTCTCCCTCATATCATATTAAAAACTGTGAACGTTTCTTACCACCCTATGGCAAAATGTGTAGAATGGCAGGAAATTAGCTGTAAAACCGCTAATTTTCCATTCTGCCCCATGGCAAAATTAGTAGATTTGCACAAAATGAACTGTAAAAACATAACTTGCATACACATTTTTTTTAAATGGTTTAATCTTCTCTCCTCCTCATGGCAAAATGTGTAGAATTGCCGAAAATTAAAACAGCAACTGCGGCCCCTCATGATGTGTTCAGATTTTTTGCATCCCCCACCCCCATCAAAGTTGCCCATCCCTGGTCAGTGAGTGACGGTCAGTCACGGTTCCTTTGGGTTGAGTCATGCCCTATGATAAGCCCCACTTCAAACAATGATCTATTCCTACTAGCACTGACTGTTGATAACTACTTTATGGGGGGAAATGTACTTACTGTGATGTGGTTCTCACCCAGCTATCTTAAGATGAATACACACATTTTAAGACACTCCATATATAGAGTTGAAGTCTTACGTTTACTTACTTAGGTTGGAGTCATTAAAACTCGTTATTCAACCACTCCACAAATGTCTTGCTAACAAACTATAGTTTCAGGAAGTCTGTTAGGACATCTACTTTGCATGACACAAGTAATTTTTCCAACAATTGTTTACAGACCGATTATTTCACTTATAATTCACTGTATCACAATTTGTGGGTCAGAAGTTTACATACATTAAGTTGACTGTGCCTTTTAAACAGCTTGGAAAATTCCAGAAAATTATGTCATTGCTTTAGAAGGTTCTGGTAGACTAATTGACATAATTTGAGTCAATTGGGGGCGTACCTGTGGATGTATTTCAAGGCCTACCTTCAAACTCAGTGCCTCTTTGCTTGACATCATGGGAAAATCAAAATAAATCAGCCAAGACCTCAGAAAATAAATTGTAGACCTCCGCAAGTCTGGTTCATCCTTGGGAGCATTTTCCAAACCCCTGAAGGTACCACGTTCATCTGTACAAACAATAGTACCCAAGTATAAACACCATGGGACGCGTTCTGTCTCCTAGAAATTAACGTACTTTGGTGCAAAAAGTGCAAATCAATCCCAGAACAACGGCAAAGGACCTTGTGAAGATGCTGGCGGGAACTGGTACAAAAGTATCTATATCCACAGTAAAACAAGTCCTATATCGACATAACCTGAAAGGCCGCTCAGCAAGGAAGAAGCCACTGCTCCAAAACCGCCATAAAAACGGCAGACTACGGTTTGCAACTGCACATGGGGACACAGATTGTACTTTTTGGAGAAATGTCCTCTGGTCTGATGAAGTTGAAGTTGTGGCAAAATGGCTTAAGGACAACAAAGTCAAGGTATTGGAGTGGTCATCACAAGGCCCTGACCTCAATCCTATAGAAAATTTGTGGGCCGACCTGAAAAGGCGTGTGCGAGCAAGGAGGCCTACAAACCTGACTCAGTTACACCAGCTCTGTCAGGAGGAATGGGCTAAAATTCACCCAACTTACTGTGGGAAGCTTGTGGAAGGCTACCCAAAACGTTTGACCCAAGTTTAAAAAAAATTAACGGCAATGCTACCAAATACTAATTGAGTGTATGTAAACTTCTGACTCACTGGGAATGTGATGAAAGAAATAAAAGCTGAAATAAATAATTCTCTCTACTATTATTGACATTAAACATTCTTAAAATAAAGTGGTGATCCTAACTTTTTACTGGGATTAAATGTCAGGAATTGTGAAAAACTGAGTTTAAATGTATTTGGCTTAAGAGTATGTAAACTTCCGACTTCAACTGTGTTATCTCACTTTGTCAGCCTCATTCTTTAATTCTCTTCACATGGGTATTAATCTTGTGAAATGTTCTAATCATTTTTCTGAAAATGTTTACAGTGAAAAAGGAGCTTTTGGTCATTGAGTATTTCTTCACATTGATATAAAAATTTTGCCCCCCTTGAGTCCTCACCCCCTCCTACAACATATGTCCGCCGTACATTATTGCAAAGCTAATGGTCTGACACGCCGCCTCATTCGACTAAGGCCCACTGAGCCAAAATATGCCGTCAGCGTAGCCAGACCCTGCCCGTGCTAATGTATAAGTGTGTGCATGCGTGTCTGTTAAGCATGGTGAGACTGCAGTGTGTGTGTGTACGCAGCATGGCAACTCCCACATCCTATTAACAATTGCCCACCACCGCCCTTTCATTTCAGTGGAGCCTGTGTTGGCCCATGGCAGTCCCATGATGGAGGGGCCATGGCGGGGTAACGGTCGGAGAGAGGAGGGGAGGTCAGAGGTCTTACAGCCCCAACTGGGGCCACCCTTCCTGGGAAGCTCTCCTGAGACTGACCCACCCAAGAAGAAAAGAGCCAAGAGAGAACCAGAGGAACTTGAGGATGGGGAGATTGGAGATGGTGATGATGATATTGAAGCTGATAAGATGGTAAAAGAGATTGTTGTTGCCCATGGTGATGATGATAATGGGGATGATGAGATGCCAGTTGATGGTTTCCATGGTGACTGCCAAGGTGATGACAACCCAAATGATGGTAATAACCATGTTGATACCCATTCTGGTGGTTGTTGTATTGGCGCTGCAATGATTGCTGCTACTGAAACAGTTGATGACAAAATCAGAGGGGACCCAGAGAGAGTAAGGCAATGAGCCAGAACCTGCAGTCTGTTAATCTCTTGAGCCATTTCCCAGTCAATAATAATGATAATATTAATATCGATCATGGTGCTAATGGTAATGACACTGGGTTTGATGTCAGTAAAAAATGATGTTAAAGATACTAGTGAAAATACTGAAGAGTTGGAAGCAGAGGAAGATTGAGTCTTGGCATGTTGCATTATTTACTCTTACGTAGTGGTTTTCAACAGCTAATTGGATTTTATCGGCTAACAATGTTCATTTGTTTTTTTGTCATCCTTTTTATTTGATTTTGTACGTTATCAATTGAGATGCTTTCTTAAATCAAAAATAAATACATGTAACATGAAGTCACTGTTTTTATTGACTAGGATATCAGACACCTTTTTGATTGTGTGGTACAGTAGCTACGAAGTCTGATGCATTTATTACAGGTTTTGAAATGGTCACTTTCATAGGATTCTGTCAAAGACAAACTTGGTTAATTATTCATTATAGTTGTTTAGACGTTCCTCAGTTGGAGTGCTAGACAGCCAGTATCTGTCATCATGCCCTGTTCAGATTCATCTGTCTCAGGAGCTTCTTTCTAGGTGGTTAACAAGGTTTATCCTGACTAATTCCACCCATGTCATAGTTGGCTACAGAATCATCTTGCTTGTTACTACGTAAGCTACCAAAGCAACAAACTCATGTCTGTATTTTCTGTTAGAGTATAATGGCGATCCGAAATGTCTTCATTTCTCAGAACAAGATTGGACTGACAAGTTTCAGAAGAAAATAATTTGTTTCTGGCCATTTTGAGCCTGTAATCAAACCCACAAATGCTGTTGCTCCAGATACTCAACTAGTCTATAGGCGGCCAGTTTTATTGCTTCTTTAATCAGCACAAGTTTTCAGCTGTGTTAACATAACTGTAAAAGGATTTTCTACTGATCAATTAGCCTTTTAAAATGATAAACTTGGATTAGCTAACACAATGTGCCATTGGAACACAGGAGTGATGGTTGCTGATTATGGGCCAATGTAAATATTCCATGAAAAATCAGCCGTTTCCAGCTACAATAGTCATTTACTACATTAACAATGTCTACACTGTGTTTCTGATCAATTTGATGTTATTTCAATGGACAAAAAATTAGATTTTCTTTCAAAAACAGTGACCCCAAATGTTTGAACACTAGTGTATGTTGTGTTATATTGGGACAGCATCAGCCAGTAGTGATACAGGAAAGTGTAGCTCTCCGATGGGAATTTGTGTGCGTGTATTGTCAACCTCTACCAACCCCTATGGCAATGGTCAGATATTGGGGGTGTGATGACTCATTTTCCACACCTCACGCAGGGAGAGGTCTCGATCTCACAGACCGTGTGTCTCGCTCTCATTTACCAGCCAGCCAGTCATTACTATAGTACTGCACCAGCCTGCCAGACCTAGTGGTGGTAGCTATTAAGCCCAAGGGTTGTCTACTGGCTTTATAGGTAAAGTGCTAGGCCTATTTCTGAATGCAAACAGACATAAAATAAAGCTGAGAGAAGTTGCCCAGAATGTGCCCTCCACAGTTCAGCAGGGGGCATTGTGGGTTAGATGGATAACTAACCCACAATGCCCCCTGCTGAACTGTGGAGGGCACATTCTGGGCAACTTCTCTCAGCTTTATTTTATGTCTTTGTTTGCATTCAGAAATAGGCCCAGACTAGTTGGTAATGTTTGTACAACGCTGCTGAGAGTTTTGGTTCGGAAGTTCCAATTAACTGTTATACCCTTTTAGAGGTCTACCACATAGAACAGAGAGGATATCAGTGTTCTAATTAGTTGTTTAGGTTTTCACAAATATTTTTGTGCCCTGCTAACCCATGTATACAAAACACATTTTTGATGTTCAACTGCTATTTTCTTGTGACCTTCTAGTCTAGATAAAGAGATTAAGTTTGTCATAGTACATTCTCCACCCGCATCGCAGCAATGGGTCCCTACTGAACTCTGGGATAACAATTGAGAAACCTTTTTTTAAACATCTGTTATTCCTGGCATTTTTGTGTTCGCCTGTGATAAACTGCCTCCCACTGTGTTATAGCAGCTGGGTCTTACTTTTCTATCTCAATAAATCCCCTCAAAGAAACCCACACAAAAGCACTGCTTTTGTTTCTGTTTGCTGTTAAAAGTGAATGTGCCATTTTTAGTCTGAAAACACAAGGCATTTTGAAATAATTCCTCTGATCCCATTTCACAAAATTGCCCGTGATATTTCTGAAGTTGGGTTTTGCAATTAATTAGGCTTGATTTGGTGGTTTGCTTTCAAACGACAATGCGTGCATAATTGTTTGTTTATGAGAGCAACTTGGGGACCCAGCTACTCTGCTGTGGCTTGGTTCTGTTTGGGGGAGTGTGTGCAGAAGCACAGTGCATGTACGGAGGCACGCGAAGGCGCTGTGGAAAAGTCTGTGTTTTGCGTGGAGAGGAGTGTTGCTGCCCTGGTGTTTGTAATACCGTTTTCACACTGCTGTGCTGACCCAAAACATACTGTTCTATTTACTTTTCCTATTGTTCTTTTCAGTATTAAAAATGTTGTAGATATACAACCAGGCCAGCGCAGTACAGATCTGCTCAGTAGTCTGAAAGTGCATGAATGACTGACAGCTCTTTGTTCCTCCTCCCTGGTCCTTCCTCCCTTTGTATCCTTGGTCTGTGTGAAGCAGAGGTGTTTGGGAAATCTCCAGCCACCCAAGTCATACTGTTTTCTCTGCTACTTCACGGCAAGCGGTACCGGAACGCCAAGTCTAGGACCAAAAGGCTCTCTTAACTGCTTCTACCTCCAAGCCATAAGACTGAACAGCTAATCAAATGGGTGGCAGGGTAGCCTAGTGGTTAGAGCGTTGGACAAGGTACAAATCTGTCGTTCTGCCTCTGAACAGGCAGTTAACCCACTGTTCCTAGGCCGTCATTGAAGATAAGAATTTGTTCTTAACTGACTTGCCTGGTTAAATAAAGGTAAAATAAAATAAAATAAATAAAAAATGGCTACCCAGACTATTTGCATTGTCCCCCCCACCCCCCATTTTTACGCTACTGCTACTCCGTTTATTATACACTTTACCTCTACCTACGTGTACATATTACCTCGACTAACCTGTCTGTGCCCCCGCACATTGACTCGGTACCCGTGTATATAGCCTCCCTACTGTTATTTTATTGTTGCTCCTTAATTATGAGTTATTTTTACATGTATTTTTTACTTCAGTTTATTTTAAATAAATACTTTCTTAACACTTAACCAACAACTGCAGTTAAGAAATGAGGGGCTTGTAAGCATTTCACTGTAAGGTCTACACCACACCTGTGTTTTTTAGGTAATGATGACCTGGGGAATATTTCATTAAATATCCTTCACACAATTCCACATTGGTCCAATGATGTGTTTTTTTAATGGGGAAGCATCAAGCCTTGTGTTAATTATATATGAACTTAATATCACTGTAGACCAGTGTAATGCACCGCGGACGTCTCACTAGTGCGTTCCTAGGACGTTACTTAACACTTTGGATTAAAGTTGTTCTATAGAGGACAGATCTTATCTAATTCATTTTACGGTCTGGTCTGTCTCCTGATCCAGCATCTACACACCAGACACATTACAGCAACTCAACAGTGTTAAATTTACTAAACATATTGGCTGAAGCCTCTCTTTTCCTCTCTTCTCTCTCACTCCCTCCACCCAATTCCCCCATTACTCTCGCTCTCTCTGTTTTATTTCATAGCCCTCATTAAACAGCCCTGCTCCTCTCCATCTGGTGTGAGAATGAACGCAGGCAGCATTATCACACTCCTGTGGCCGGGAGGAAACTGACTGAGGCATTTATATTGCTAATCAACTTGGCAACTTGTTAGGGTATTGTGCAACACAGTCCCTGCCAGGATGCAGTCAGGACTTACTGATACACCATCTCTCTCAATGACCATCATGTCCCTAATTGATGTAAGTCAAATCTCAGACTGCCCGGTGCATGGTTATGTTCCTGCTATACTGCTACCAGCCACCAGATGGCCCTGTTCTAGAGGAAGTGGGTCTGTTTCTCCGGTTGGTCTACTCTAAATGGCTGTTTAAAACCCTCTGTGCCTCTCACCCTTGGGTTCCCTATAATAGTGTATATTAACCTGAAGTTATAGACAAGGGGGTAATAAAAGAGATGACATCAGTGCCTCAACAGCATCCAGAATGCTGTAATGCTCTAATGGCTGAGCCTCCCTCTCTCTCCATTCCCCATTAGCTTCTGGGGCCGCGCTGCATTACGTAGTGCCTAACGAAGCCTCCATGCTAATGTCTTTGTCATATAAACACACTTTATGTTCAAGGAGTGAGGTAGTTGGTGAGTGATTTAATTTCAGGGGCGCCTGATGTTTGTGTGTCTGGGTGTATGAGGATTTTAATGTTTTTCTGCTCTTTTGGTGCCCTTTTCTTCCCTTCTCTCACAACAATGGGGTCTCTGGGTCCAGTTCTTTGACTGTGTTCAGATAGAGTTGACTGGTGAATGGATGGAGCGCCACTGTCTCTGTGTTCAGTTAAAGTTGACTGGTGAATGGATGGAGCGCCACTGTCTCTGTGTTCAGTTAAAATTGACTGGTGAATGGATGGAGCGCCTCTGCGGTGGCCAGTTGTTGTGCATTGTGTTAAGTATGATTGCACTTTCCGAACAAAACAGGGTTGGAAATGATATCTTAAGTTCAGAAGGGAGAGAAAAAATTGGGCGACGGAACCAAGCAAACCAGACTACTTAAAGCATTTTGATTGAAAATCTGACTGGTAGAAATAGCTAAATACATTCTTAAGATAAGGTAAACCTTGAGGCCTTATGAAAGAAATTAAATAATAAACATAAAAAAATGTTGGACGAATATTTGTTAAACTTTCAGCAGCGGGCACAGTGGGTTCGGTATGCGGCCTGACCATAACCGAGAGGGATGTGCTTTGCACCCGTTCTGCACTGCCTCCTATTAAATACACACTATTAACAGTAATTTCTGCCAGTCTTGCAGGAAAGTGAAGTTCTGCATAGGTGCTCTGCGGTGGTGGTCTCGGTTAGATGGCTTTTCTATGCCGTGTTTTGATACGATACACCTTCTGTGGGTGGCAGCGAGCACTTAGTGTTTGTATTTTTAGGACTGACTACTTCTCTGACTTAAAGCGAACATGTTGCTCCACCGTTTCCAACATCTGCCACCCATCAGGATGTCTGTCTGCTTTCTGAGCCACCGCTGCATTCCTGAGCCGTTCCCTTCCCTCTACCTGGATAAAAAAAAACTCTCTGTGCATGCGTGTATGTGTGTCCTATCCTCAAGGCTTAACACTCCTATGGCTTTAGAAGTTGCCCCTAAGCACTGGTCTGCTCACCCCTATTCAAGTCATAGGTGTTGGCAACATCTGCATAATGTATAGCCACCCTCTCAGCAGATGAAGAAGAGGGCCTACTTTGAGGATTCTATAACTAAAAGGACAGCTATATCTCCACTACTGCTACCTGTCCTACCCCTGCTAATATTAGCCTCCACACGTTTCCACCCGATGTCTTTTTTCCTAAGGCTGGGAAGCTGTATCCCACCTGGCTTTTCCAGACTATTTACAGCACAAACCCACTGCAGCCTGCCTAGTGCCAGAGGGCCAACGTTTCTATCCAACCACTGCAAATTAGGTCCATTTTTTGGTGTTGTGTTTAAATATGTGTAAAATACAGTCACATAGTCCCCTTTGAATTGCTGCTTCTAATCCAAGACCATGGAGACTAGTATCACTTCAGGTTATTGGCATAGCTCTGTGTTCATTGCTATGCTGGGATTTAATCGTTTTTTTGTTCGAATTGGTCAAGTGCATGGCTTAGCCTGATATAGGTAATGTAAACTACCTTGGCTTGCAGAGCTTTACAATGGCATTCCAATGCACCAAACAGTCTCAAGGCCTGGAAACTGTCTGCAGAACTCTGTTATATAAGAACGGATCAGCCCTGAACGATCGCTCTGTTGGAGTATATAGTATGGGACTGTCCATGGTATAACTACTGGAGTTCCTCCCAGTAAATATGGGGACTTTGTTTGACCTCCCCTCCAGATGTGATTCTACATGTATGTTGTGTACTTGTTTACTAATCCCAATGAATATGTTCAGTTTAGTCAAAACAGTGTTGTTGGTAGCCAACTTCAGTTTGATCAAAGGAAACGAAGATGGTGTTTACATTTCATAAATAAATCTGTTTTATTTTGTAACATATAAAATTAAATCATTTTTACAATTTATTCCAGTATGACACAAATCTAAATAAAGTATCTACAATTTGATAAATAATATTAATAACAATAATGAAAACATTCATTTGATATGTTTCACTTTGTTTTTCTTGATAAATTTGGAAAGGTCCTTAGCTGCCACAAAACACAAACATGTATGGAACCACGGTAACATGTGGTGTCTTGGTTCATTAGGTAACAAGATCATGTTATACTTAATTAAATTACGTATCTGCATATCCAAACAACATCCATACACGCACGTCTAAAGTTTGTTTGGGTCATGTCTGGTTGGTACTTATCGTCGAAAATATACACAACGAATTGATATTAACATACATTGTCATTTACACATGTTAATTTACATTTTGCTCCATAACGAAGCTACTCTGATGCTCCAGTAGTATGAAGCGAATCTTAATTTAGAATGCTGATTCGGTCACAGCAGACAGTGCACTTCATAAAGTCCTCATGATGCAAGCCTATAATTCCTTGGGAATCTAGTTACAACACAAAGTTGATAGTTCATTGGCAGTTGAGTTGGACCCCTGCATTTAGATGGACTACCATTGGCTGTCAATGTTGTTGTTTTGGGATCTCTCAGGGGTCGGCTCTCTGCACAATCAGATTTGATTTAGTCTCTGAACTTGTGGATGTCGTTGAAGAGTCTGTAGAAGGGGTAGGAGGCTTCGTTGGCATGGGGACAGTTGAAGGTGCATTTGCAGGACTCGATCATCATGACGTTCTTGTTGAAGGTCTCTCCGTCCTCGCAGTGGAACTTGACCCGGATGGTGCGGGTCTGCTGGGGGGAACAGCAGCGGCCGTCCACACAGGATCCACAGTACTTGGACCTGTACTTCTTCAGGCTGGAGCAGCCGGCATAGGTGAACTTCTGAGCCTGGGTAGACTTCTTGGTTCTGCTGCACTTCTTTCCTTTCTGTTGGAGGAACAAGGGGAGAGAAACAGTCAGTCAAGACTTTCCATAAACAAGCTGAGCAGTGTTGGTTGGTTTTGTTGGATTGTATGCCATGTTTCAGTTTAGTCTTGTGGCTGGAGCTTACCTTAAGGCTAGAGTAGGGTGACTGGGTGCATTGCCGCACTTCGCAGATGCGTGTCTCTTTAACCAGCTTGCACTCGCCGTTGTTGTTGGTGACTCGGGTGGAGATGCCTGTGCCACAGGTCTTGGAGCACTGGGACCAAGGAGTGGTCTGGACAATGCACTTCTGACTCTCAAACATGTGGCTCTCAGGCTGCACTCTGAAAGCTGTAAGGAGAAAAGGCAGGAAAAGGCAAGAAAACGTTAGAAACTGGTCTGGTATGGGCTTCAACATTTGAGGCAAAGGAAAATGTAATTTTTGAAAGCTGAAATTCAAAATGGCTGCTGCTAGATAGAGGCTGCTTACCAGCTAGAGACTTGAGTCCTCCCTTGACAATGGCGATGAGCTCGTTCCTGTTGGTGAGGTCACTCTCTGACTCTTCAGTCATGCTGTCTTTGCCAAACAGCTTGTCAATTATAGTGTCCTTTCCGTCATCACATACCCACTCCTCGCAGCACTGGCCTGCCACCTTGACCAGCCTTGGGTTGGCACAGCCCAGGTTGGGCAGGGAGAGCTCCTGAGGGCACAGGGGGACGCAGCCCACAGCCCCATCGATGCATGTGCACTGGTGCTTGCAGTTAGGCTGGAAGCTCTCTCCGTTTTGGTAAATCCTGCTGTTGTATTCACAGGGTCTTCCCTCTGACTTAGCTGTGGAGGAGAAGAGAGGGGTAAATGGCTGTTATTCCACTTTTCAGTAGACTAGTGTCTGCTATAGACATCACAGATCACATGCTGGCTGAGGCTGGCTGAGGGAGGCTTGGTTTAAACTGTAAAAATGATTCAGAAGGCTAGGGCTGCCAGAGGACAGGAACCACTGAGGGGGGGTCACTTTCTTCCAGAGCAGGATGTTTGTACTTTAGAGTTTAGACTGAGGTGCTGAGTTACATTCCTTAGAGTTGAAATAACATGGTCCTCTTATTGCCTCAAGTAAAAAATACCACTAGCTTCTCTTTCTACCATATTAATTTACTCAAGGTTGCAAACTACCAAACTAGCATTATTCACATCTAAAATCTATTTACAGCATAGCAGGGTTGGAAAGAGGCACCTACCACGGCAGATGCCACGCATAGCACCGAAGCTGGCCCCAAAGTTGCACTCGAGTCCTTTGGTGTTGTCGCAAGGCTCTGTCAGACTGCAGTCCTCGTTGAGTTGTCTCGCGCAGACTTTGCAGCACCCGCAGCTATCCACTACGAGGCTCACACCAGGCGCGCACCTGGGCAGCTCCATCGGGCACTCGCATACCGAGGGGCAAGAAGAGGAGGAAAGAACCTGCGCAGATAACAGAGCTCGATGATGATATATACTTTGTAAACAACATCTTAAAACAGCCACATGTTCAGGTTGTATTTACGTAGCTTATTTAGTATTTTCAAACGGTGCCGTTAATATACGATGTGATTGCAACAGGTTTCCAAACCAGTGTGATAACTTTACATTGTATTCCTCAGACAATAAAGCATACATTTAGTATTCGTTCCGATCTATTCAAAGTTATAACAACAAGTCATATACAACTTTAAACTTAAATATTGTTTAGAGAAAATGACTTACCATATTGAAGGTTCCAATTAATATCACGACGATGGAGAAAATTAACATATTGTTTTTTTTCTTTGTTGCGTAGCCTATTAAATAAAAGATAGATTTAATTTTGCTATTCCCTTTACGATGTCTTGCTCTCAGTCTTTGCAAATGTATTTTTATCCTAAGTGTAGCGGTCAGTCGTCTCGTCTGTAGCGATTTGGTTTGTTTTCTAGTCTCTTTAGAGAGTAGAGGCTTAATAAGTGTTGCTCTGGTTGCAAGTTGCAGTCTGCTGAAGCAGAGTACCTCCCGTCTTTTATACTGTAGTGAAAGCTGACGTCGTCGTTGGCTGACTGCTGAACTGTTCCAAAACTATGCGAGGAATGTTTCTTGGCGCGTTTTCCATCGAAGCTAAGCACCACCCTGTCTAACTTTTTTCAAAAATACATTTTCCCCTAGAACTGAACATTTTTTTCCCTTCGCCCTTTCCCGTCTCTACTATCTACCTTTATCCTTTGTTTTGCTTTATTGGTTCTCTCACAGTTTCACAGCTGTTATGTTATGAGCCAAGGGTTGAGGTACACATTTTCTTTCATTTAGAAGTGGGATTGATTTTTTTTCAAAGCAGTTTGATCTGTTTGTTTCCACTTATTTTGACTTCGCATTGATAGATAATATTTAAAAGAAAAATAAACAATACTGTAATATTGCCTTTTCCATTGCTTCTTCCTTTTGATAGGTGTTTACTGTGTTATAACATGTGTATAGATGGTTTATATTATACATTATTTTAAAACCTCTTATTGCGGTCAGTAATGCAACAGTTGCCAAAGCTATTAAAAGGTATGATATTGTCATGCTGTCACTGCTTCACCTCGTAAATTATCTTGAATTTGTTGCGAGATTCGATTCTCATGATGAGGATCATTCTGTCAGAGAATATTATAGCATAGTCTTATTATAGCACCTATATCAATACATTACTTCCGTTATTCTAAATGTACTGTAACTGTTCACAGTTTAGGGGAGAGGCGTCCCGGAATTCGGAGATTCTGTGCGCGTTTGAGAGGAATGGGAGAAATAAAGTTTACGGCTTCTATTTTTGGCTTGCTCTCCCCTTCATTCTATAAGCATTTCCAGATGCGAACCACACTCCAGACGTAATAATGTTGCCATATTTGGTATGGCAGAAGCCTACATTATTAACATATTTCTCCCTCTAGCCAACCACAAAGCATTCCTGACAGCTTAAAGGGTTGTTAAATATGTTCTTCATGCAGGAAATTCCTTAGTATTCCACCTTGGGTTAATTTACGTTTTACGCAATCTGTCCATCACGTTTTGAGAAAATAATCAACAACAGTGATCCAATATTCCACATACGATGTTGGTTTGGAGAGAACATACCCAACTAGTTCATAGTCCTATTATTTGCTTTTCAACTAAGTAACATTTTATCGGAATTTGAAATTCAGAGATCAGAAATGATTGCAAACAGGATTTGACCAAGAAAACAAACTTGATGCTTGAAAAACAAATGGTTGAAAACGGGGTTATTTGCAACCAAAATATGACAGTTAAACGGAGAACGATATGACCATAATACCCTATTGATACTATCCCTAAAGTTTTTTTAACCCGTAAGTCGGAAATGTTTTTTGGAGTAACTTTATACTTAGACTTACATGACGTGATACTGAGAGAGCGCTGAACAAATAACTAACGGAGAATAGTTGTCAGGACCACGGATAATCTCCCTCCGGTGAGTTTGTCTTTTTTACTTAAATTTTACTAATCCGTTTGTTTTTACATGTTGTGGATACGCAATTACTTTATCACTTTGTTCTTATGGTGTATAAATATATTGAAGTATTGAGTCGTTCTGATGTTGGAAGTTCGACTGCTTGACAATCATTATTTGGGTACCCACTAAACGGATATTGATTATGTTGTATCTTGATGCCAGCTTTATTTTTGTCAATTGTCTACATTTTCATACTTCCAATTTAAGACACTAGATGGTGGTATGCTATGGTTAAGTTTGTTGACATATTGTCAACATTTTCCTCATTGTCACTGTTTTCCTCATTGTTTGAGTCCTTTTGAGGTGTCTGTGGGTATATCTTTAGTCATTCATCAAAAAGCTTGTGAATCTTCATCGATTAAACCAGACAGACATTTAAAGCTCATGAAATGTGACACTGGCATTATGTCACCACTTCACAGTCGGCATCATCAAGTGTCTATTTTGAGTGTCAGACTCCTAAAGTGGCACATGTGCCCATGTGAGTTTTGCTTATTAGGTTTGTGTTGTGTGCACACTGCACATCTAGCCCTAAGTAATACTTATGTCATCTGATTCAAATGATAGTGATGGCGCTTGTTTCCCAAACATCAATTGGCCCTTAATGTCAAATGTATCCTGTGCCATCCTGCCATTACCATATCCATTATGACCTCTGACCTCATTACTTAGTCCCTCTGTGTTGAGTTTAATTAACCCCATGAGCTCAGTGAGATGCTTCTGATTATCATTGTTCTGCTCTGCCAGGCATGTTGTTCTGATTCTTTCCTATTCCCTTATGAGGGAATACTATGTTATAGGAAACAATACTGTCATTGGGCGCCATGGAACCATGGAATAACATCCCATAACGATATTCATTCCTTAACTACCCATTCTGTAAACATCGCCAGGCAACCAGGGCTGGACATGCGTATCCATGTAGTAATGTTTAATGGCAATCATCATATTTTCCACCCACCTCTTCCCCCCCCCCCCCCCCCCACGCCCCCCTTATGAGAAAGTGACAATGGCTCTGCTTTTATTTTCTTTACTCACTGCATCCTAGTCTATTGTCCTATACACTAGTATAAAACAGAACAGGACCAATATGATAGGCTGTTTGCCTGTTCAAACAAAGGATAACAATAACATATTTTGTCAACGTATGTGTCATAACTGCATTTTGCAGTGGGCGTTGTGAAGTTTCCTTTCCAGGTCAGCTCATGGAACTCTGGGACGGAAGCCCAGTGAATTATGAGGTGATCTTATGTACACTCTCTCAGCTTAGTCACTAGTTAGCTCTTGTTCCATGGTAATGTTTCTATTCCTGAGCCTGTTTTACCTACAATCGTAACGGATGTTTGTTGTGTGCTCCTGTCTTTAAAAAATCAGCGAAAAAATCTGTGAAAAAAAATCAACCACTCCCACAAATTTCTTGTGAACAAACTATAGTTTTGACAAGTTGGTTAGGACAACTACTGTGTGCATGACACAAGTAATTTTTCCAACTATTGTTTACAGACATATTATTTCACTTATAATTCACTGTTTCACAATTCCAGTGGGTCAGAAGTTTACATATACTATGTTGACTGTGCCTTTAAACAGCTTGGAAAATTCCAGAAAATTATGTCACAGCTTTAGAAGCTTCTGATAGGCTAATTGACATAATTTGAGTCAATTGGGGGTGTACCTGTGGATGTACAGTGGGGCAAAAAAGTATTTAGTCAGCCACCAATTGTGCAAGTTCTCCCAATTAAAAAGATGAGGCCTGTAATTTTCATCATAGGTACACTTCAACTATGACAGACAAAATGAGAAAAAAAATCCAGAAAATCACATTGTAAGAGTTTTAATGAATTTATTTGCAAATTATGGTGGAAAATAAGTATTTGGTCAATAACAAAAGTTTATCTCAATACTTTGTTATATACCCTTTGTTGGCAATGACAGAGGTCAAACGTTTTCTGCAAGTCTTCACGAGGTTTTCACACACTGTTGCTGGTATTTTGGCCCATTCCTGTATGCAGATCTCTTCTAGAGCAGTGATGTTTTGGGGCTGTTGCTGGGCAACACGGACTTTCAACTCCCTCCAAAGATTTTCTATGGGGTTGAGATCTGGAGACTGGCTAGGCCACTCCAGGACCTTGAAATGCTTCTTACGAAGCCACTCCTTCGTTGCCCGGCAGGTGTGTTTGAGATCATTGTCATGCTGAAAGACCCAGCCACGTTTCATCTTCAATGCCCTTGCTGATGGAAGGAGGTTTTCAGTCAAAATCTCACGATACATGGCCCCATTCATTCTTTCCTTTACACGGATCAGTCGTCCTGGTCCCTTTGCAGAAAAACAGCCCCAAAGCTTGATGTTTCCACCCCCATGCTTCAGGTGTTCTTTGGATGCAACTCAGCATTCTTTGTCCTCCAAACACGACGAGTTGAGTTTTTACCAAAAAGTTATATTTTGGTTTCATCTGACGATATGACATTTTCCCAATCATCCAAATGCTCTCTAGCAAACTTCAGACGGGCCTGGACATGTACTGGCTTAAGCAGGGGGACACGTCTGGCACTGCAAGATTTGAGTCCCTGGTGGCGTAGTGTGTTACTGATGGGAGGCTTTGTTACTTTGGTCCCAACTCTCTGCAGGTCATTCACTAGGTCCCCCTGTGTGGTTCTGGGATTTTTGCTCACCGTTCTTGTGATAATTTTTACCACACGGGGTGAGATTTTGTGTGGAGCCCCAGATCGAGGGAGATTATCAGTGGTCTTGTATGTCTTCCATTTCCTAATAATTGCTCCCACAGTTGATTTCTTCAAACCAAGCTGCTTACCTATTGCAGATTCAGTCTTCCCAGCCTGGTGCAGGTCTACACTTTTGTTTCTGGTGTCCTTTGACAGCTCTTTGGTCTGGGCCATAGTGGCGTTTGGAGTGTGACTGTTTGAGGTTGTGGACAGGTGTCTTTTAATACAGGTAACGAGTGGAGGACAGAGGAGCCTCTTAAAGAAGTTGTTACAGGTCTGTGAGAGCCAGAAATCTTGCTTGTTTGTAGGTGACCAAATACTAATTTTTCACCATAATTTGCAAATAAATTCATAAAAAATCCTACAATGTGATTTTCTGGATTTTTTTTTCTCATTTTGTCTGTCATAGTTGAAGTGTACCTATGATGAAAATTACAGGCCTCTCTCATCTTTTTAAGTGGGAGAACTTGCACAATTGGTGGCTGACTAAATACTTTTTTGCCCCACTTTATTTCAAGGCCTACCTTCAAACTCAGTGCCTCTTTGCTTGACATCATGGGAAAATCAAAGGAAATCAGCCAGGACCTCAGAAAGACAATTGTAGACCTCCACAAGTCTAGTTCATCCTTGGGAGCAATTTCCAAACGCCTGAAGGTACCACATTCATCTGTACAAACAATAGTGCAAAAGTATAAACACCATGGGACCACGCAGCTGTCATACCGCTCAGGAAGGAGATGCGTTCTGTCTCCTAGAGATGAACATAATTTGGTGCGAAAAGCGCAAATCAATCCCAGAACAACAGCAAAGGACCTTGTGAAGATGCTAGAGGAAACAGGTACAAAAGTATTTATATCCACGGTAAAACGAGTCCTATATCGACATAACCTGAAAGGCCGCCCAGCAAGGAAGAAGCCACTGCTCCAAAACCGCCATAAAAAAGCCAGACTACGGTTTGCAACTGCACATGGGGACAAATCTCAAACTTTTTGGAGAAATGTCCTCTGGTCTGATGAAAAAAATAAAACTGTTGGGCCATAATGACCATTGTTATGTTTGGAGGAAAAAGGGGGAGGCTTGCAAGCCGAAGAACACCATCCCAACCGTGAAGCACCGGGTGGCAGCATCATGTTGTGGAGGTGATTTGCTGCAGGAGGGACTGGTGCACTTCACAAAATTGAAGGCATCATGAGGATGGAAAATTATGTGGATATATTGAAGCAACATCTCAAGACATCAGTCAGGAAGTTAAAGCATGGTCGCAGGTCGCAAATGTGTCTTCCAAATGGACAATGACCCCAAGCATACTTCCAAAGTTGTGGCTAAATGGCTAAGGACAACAAAATCAAGGTATTGGAGTGGCCATCACAAAGCCCTGACCTCAATCCTATAGAAAATGTGTGGGCAGAACTGAAAAAGCATGTGCTAGCAAAGAGGCCTACAAACCTGACTCAGTTACAACAGCTCTGTCAGGAGGAATGGGCCAAAATTCACCCCACTTATTGTGGAAAGATTGTGGAAGGCTACCCAAAACGTTTGACCCAAGTTTAACAATTGAAAGGCAATGCTACCAAATACTGTATGTAAACTCATGACCCAACTGGGAATGTGATGAAAAAAATAAAATCTGAAATAAATAATTCTCTCTACTATTATTCTGACATTTCACATTCTTAAAATAACGTGGTGATCCTAACTGACCTAAGAAAGAGACTTTTTACTAGGATTAAATGTTAGGAATTGTGAAAAACTGAGTTTAAATGTATTTGGCTAAGGTGTGTGTAAACTTCCGATTTCAACTGTTATATTAAGACGACCAATATAACATAAATATGTGCTTTGTCCATATTTCAGTTTGGATGTGAAATCTGTTATTCCATTCATTCAGAAAAATGTGTTTTGTTCACTGTGAATATATGTAGTTCCATTATTGCCGTACACTGTGATGATATGCTGGGGGATGCTGTACTCAACCCCATTAGGTAACTGTATAGGAAAGTGATGTGTTTTTTCCAGTGCAGCACCAGTGTGTCACAAGTGATTATGGTAATGTAAGCTCTAGCTTTATTTTTTGGTAACTTTGTTTCTGTATAGCTGGGGCTGACACTGAGGACTTGTGAAGAGCAGAATCAACAACCTCTGCATCATCAAGACAGTTCTTTGTGAGAAGGTGTTAATGGTGGAAAGTGTTAAACCATGTCTTAACAGCTGAAAAGTACTCCAAGTCAGAGCAGGTTCACTGAGGCCATGGCCCATTGAGTCTGAGCCTTTTGGGTAAACCACTGGCGTAAATCCGTAGTGGAAATGCACCATGGCTTGGAATAGCTTGTCAAAGAAGCGCTTTGTTCTTAGCAGGGATTTTTTTTTAAACCTTTATTTAACCAGGTAGGCTAACCAGGTAACCAGGTGTTTCCAGTTTCAGAGATTTTTGTAGATCGTTCCAGTCATTGGCAGCAGAGAACTGGAAGGAGAGGCGGCCAAAGAAAGAATTGGTTTTGGGGGTGACCAGAGAGATATACCTGCTGGAGCGCATGCTACAGGTGGGTGATGCTATGGTGACCAGCGAGCTGAGATAAGGGGGGACTTTACCTAGCAGGGTCTTGTAGATGACATGGATGACAGTGGGTTTGGCGACGAGTATGAAGCGAGGGCCAGCCAACGAGAGCGTACAGGTCGCAATGGTGGGTAGTATATGGGGCTTTGGTGACAAAACAGATTGCACTGTGATAGACTGCATCCAATTTGTTGAGTAGGGTATTGGAGGCTATTTTGTAAATGACATCGCCGAAGTCGAGGATTGGTAGGATGGTCAGTTTTACAAGGGTATGTTTGGCAGCATGAGTGAAGGATGCTTTGTTGCAAAATAGGAAGCCAATTCTAGATTTAACTTTTGATTGGAGATGTTTGATGTGGGTCTGGAAGGAGAGTTTACAGTCTAACCAGACACCTAGGTATTTGTAGTTGTCCACATATTCTAAGTCAGAGCCGTCCAGAGTAGTGATGTTGGACGGGCGGGCAGGTGCAGGCAGCGATCGGTTGAAGAGCATGCATTTAGTTTTACTTGTATTTAAGAGCAATTGGAGGCCACGGAAGGAGAGTTGTATGGCATTGAAGCTTGCCTGAAGGGTTGTTAACACAGTGTCCAAAGAAGGGCCAGAAGTATACAGAATGGTGTCGTCTGCGTAGAGGTGGATCAGAGACTCACCAGCAGCAAGAGCGACATCATTGATGTATACCGAGAAGAGAGTCGGTCCAAGAATTTAACCCTGTGGCACCCCCATAGAGACTGCCAGAGGTCCGGACAGCAGACCCTCCGATTTGACACACTGAACTCTATCAGAGAAGTAGTTGGTGAACCAGGCGAGGCAATCATTTGAGAAACCAAGGCTGTCGAGTCTGCCGATGGGGATGTGGTGATTGACAGAGTCGAAAGCCTTGGCCAGATCAATGAATACGGCTGCACAGTAATGTTTCTTATCGATGGCGGTTAAGATATCGTTTAGGACCTTGAGCGTGGCTGAGGTGCACCCATGACCAGCTCTGAAACCAGATTGCATAGCAGAGAAGGTATGGTGAGATTCGAAATTGTCGGTAATCTGTTTGTTGACTTGGCTTTCGAAGACCTTAGAAAGGCAGATATAGGTCTGTAGCAGTTTGGGTCAAGAGTCTCCCCCTCTTCAAAGAGATGACCGCAGCTGCTTTCCAATCTTTGGGAATCTCTGATGTCTGACTGATGGGGGAGGAGGGGTTATTGTCAGGAAATTGCTGTCAATGGTTGAGAGCTCAATGGTTTCATAACACCCATATAAATGTATCTTACATGAAAAAATCACAGAAAATTGTATTTTGTTTTGCTTTGGCATTGGCACTTGCTAAACTGGCAGGTAGGCAGGCCTATTGCAATAATACGCCAGAGATGACAGTGACCATGATCTTTAAATCAACTTTTGCAAAATATGGTTATGAAATGTACACATTAATAAAGATTTGCTCTTTGAATGAAAAGACTGTGAAACACTCACGTGGCTGTAGCCTACATTTTAATAACGGTTTGATTAATGATTATGCACTAGCCTTAACTGACATTCTTTTATGTAAAGACATTGTGGTGAGTTTGTAACCCATTTGTTCGTCGATGATAGAACATGTTACAAAGTAATAGAAAGTTGTTACAAAGTAACTGAGCGCCAGCCAGAGCGTCTCAATCTGATTGTGCTGTTTACGAGCCACATTGTCTGTCACATGTCGGGCTGAGCTGTGGCTTCACCGGGAAACGATACTAGCGGTTACATTCGTTCACGTGATTGTACGTTAATGCACGTCATCAAACCGTTGTCTCTTGTTTGTTGCCTGTTTGAGTTGAGCTGTCAGTTTAGTAAATAAAAAAAGAACCAAAATAATAAAAAACGAACAAAGCTAAATCAACAGAGAGACACCCACAACATTCGCTCTCATATATTTAGAATAGCCTACTGTTCGAGAGCAATTTGTGGATAACAACAATCAACGGAACATGGCTGGTGTGATGGCAGATTTTGGTAACTTCACTCACGCCGTTGTTCGAGCTATCCCCTCTTCCCTTGCTAAAGAGGCACTGAGGATGAACGTTTCGGACGTGGACCTGGAGAAAGCTCAGAGAGAACATGAGGTATACGTCGGGGTTCTGAAGCAGAAACTCGGGCTGGAGGTGATTGAACTCCCCGCCGACGAGTCTCTCCCGGACTGTGTGTTCGTGGAGGATGCTGCCGTGGTTTGCGGTGACACGGCTCTGATCACCAGACCCGGGGCAGAGAGCAGAAGGAAAGAGGTAAATATAGTATCTATTTATTTTAGAAAAACATGACTGTTGACCATGTGCTTATTTCGAGTATGGATCTATAAATCTATAGTCTACTGTTGTCATCTTTGGTTCATGATGCATGGAATATGTATCACTGTCAGAGCGCCATATCGAGGTCGTATGGCTACGATGTAACGGTAGCCTATACAAAGGAAGGGATATGTGATTAGCCATCATCAGAATGGAAACGCCCTGGAAAGACGACCAGATATGGTCACGCAAGGACCACTGTCCAACTTAAGTTTTAATTTATGTCCTGATTCCTGGCAGAAGTACGACCTTTGTCTGTTATAACAATAGAGTACATTATGAGCATAGTTCTCTAGCTACATGATGTGTGATGGAAAATGCGATTCTTTATAAAAACTGTTTTCTACCAAAACCTTTGATATGGGTAATACTGACAGCTGTCTAGTCAGATGTGAGCTGTCAACAGATATTGGGTTGTAGTCTGTGATTTCCTGTTTGCGAACAGTACTAGAGCACATTCAGTAATGAGGAGGCATGTGGATGTCATCATCTGACCAGTGAAAAAAGATGCATTCATTGAAACAGTCATAATTCCCAGGCAGAGAACTATTGGCGCAGATTAGTGCAATGCATGTCAATCCAATCTCTTCCCCATAATTTCCTCATCATCTTTTCCCCATATGCCGTATGAGTATGTCCACATTATAAACTACATACCCTTACAACCAATAAGTTATGCATGTACAAACAGCAGGCTATGGACAGGGGGGGTTTACTGCCTGTTTACTTAATTGTGTACCCTAATAAAGAAGACTGAATATAAACAGACTTAACATATTCACAGTATTTATGGGCACCGTGGGCTGCAGACTGACTGTGTGGTTCCATGTTGTCTGTGTGGTGACAGCGTGTTTGACGGTCGGACGGGCTCAGTGAAAGCCCATGTCGTATTGCATCAGTCACCTCTGCTGGGCTCTGGGGCTGCTAATGGGCCCAGTCCACACCAGTTGGAGATCTGTAAACCTCCTGGTAATCATGATGGCTCTCCACATACAGGACATGTATTGGTCAAAGGTTTGGTCAGCAGGACTATTTTGGATCTGACTAGTGTCTCCATGTAATGTAGGGCTCCCGAGTGGCACAGCGGTCTAAGGCACTGTATCTCAGTGCAAGAGGTGTCACTACAGACACTCTGGTTTGAACCCAGGCTGTATCACAACCGGCTGTGATTGGGAGTCCCATAGGGTGGCACACAATTGGCCCAGCCTCGTCTGGGTTTGGCCGGTGTAGGCCGTCATTGTAAATAAGAATTTGTTCTTAACTGACTTGCCTAGTTAAATAAAGGTAAAACATTTTTTACAAGGTGTATTGCTGCATCCAATGGAAAATGTATTGTTTGCTTAGAGATTTGTGATAATGTGACATTTAGCATTCATGAAGTCTTTATGACCATGCCATAAAGAGTCGTAATCCCCTAAGTCTAAGTATTATCGATATATGGTTGGTCACATTGGTGCCGTGACTTGAATCAAACAGCTGCTGGGGGTTACAGAGGTTGTGAAGGTTGTGAAGTCTAGCAGAGGTGGATGAGTGAACTATCCCTGCGTTAATAGACCTGAAGACTGGTGTTAGCTCCCAGAGCCCAGCGTTTAGTTCTGTGAGCTACAGTAATATGCTTTTTAGTCTCCACGGACAACCCGGGTTGGATACACGTGTTTAAAAGCTGTCCAATGCCTCTCACAATAAAAGGTTGTACCAATAAGACTGGATGGATTACAGTTACATTCATAAGAAGGGTATAGTTACACTTCAAATGCCATTCCCTCTAACCTGGGTTAGAAGAATCAATCGCTTTCACGCCACACATTTACTGTTTAGACCTCAGGGTTATTTAACATGCCTCTACAGTCTTTAATGTGGATTCTCTTCCTGTCTTTCTAATACCAAACAAACAGCCTGTTTTCTCTCTAATTGGCCCAGCCTCTGTCTTCTGATCTCAGAATCCCAGAGGTAAATGAGTCCACCAGCAGCATCAGTAAGGAGCTCATATATAATAGCCTATAGGTGTGTGTGTGTGTGTGACACCATGGGCGCAGCATTCACTGGTTTAACCAAGCTTTATTGGCTGGGCGATGGGGAAGAAACGGCAGTCTTCTGATCCTTCTCTGTATCCCAGAGCCTAGCTCTCTCAGCTAGTCATTTGTGACTGCCACATATACTGGTTAGATGTACTTGACTTCCTATAGATTTCCGGTTTCTACCAGTTTCATCAGTAATAGGGATTTGCCCTAAAATGTGTGATAGATTAGTGCTCTGATGAGAGGCACTGTCGAGATAGAGAGATAAACTGACTGCTTGTTGCGTAAGCAATCCTTAAAAGACCTAAGAAGAGAACTTAACATTTGTTTTACTAACAGACTGATGAGGACTACGCCCAAAGGGTTCCTCCAGTTCAGTCCAGAAAGATCATACGATAATAAATCCTGGTCTCATGTAACCCAATGGTGGAAGCTATTTCTACTGTATGCTCTTCACTTCAGAGGTTTAGATGAGCTTTACCAAGATTAAACCGGTGGCAGAATGTATGATCTGGTTTATCCTTGTGAAGTCCAGAGGCTTCTTCAACTAATATCATTTCATTGTAAAATTGGTATATAAAACCCATTACGGTAGTCAATGTGAGATTAATAATCCAAATGGAATCTACTCCAGTACCTTTATTCAGGTGTGAAGGTAGATTTCATTTCTTACCGCTACGTTCTCCCTGTGTGTGCAAGGTGATGCATGCAAACACTTTCTTTATAGCCTCGGTGTAATCATAGAATTACTTATAGAATCTCTATTCATTTCATAGGATTTCTGTGGGCCTGGGAGTCCTAGTACATGTGTCATATAACTTTTAACATGTATTACCTTTTAATGTAACGTAAACACAACCAGTCATGTTTAAATCTGTTTGTAAAACAATCACTTCAAAAAAGCCCTCCTGTAGGCTTTTGTCCACTCAAAATAATTTCAGTATCCAATCATTGCTCATCTGTTACAAAACACCTAAATGTGTACTGTAATGACATTCTGCTATTTTCATTAGGCCTACACTGGTAGCCTGAATTGGTGCATCCATTGCTCTCCACAGTGTCTCGGTGTCAGCCACTCATCTCCACTGTAAGAACATTTAAGAGCGTGTACCACACATTTTTCATGCAGCTGACATGCAGTAATGTTAGATAATGGCGTAATCGTCTATGCTGTAGTTTCCTTGGCATTTTGTGTTAATTATTGTGATTTACGGGTACGGCGTACCCCCACTATTTATTTTGCTGGACTGTATTGGCTTACTTTCACACCTGCCTTTAGTATATAAAGAAGTCCAAAAGGAATATAAGGTGTTTGTTTGGCAGAGTTCAGGATTTCTGATAACAGACATTGACCTTTGGTTCCTAGCTGTTAATTCTGGTTAGTTATGAACTGGGTGGGTTCACTCAACATTTATCATTTGGAACAAACCACGGGACATTCAGGTGGTACATTAAGTCACCCAATACCAGGCCTGGGTCAAATGCATAGAAATCAAATCTGATTATTGAGATGTGCTTGATTTAGCTTGGAGTTTGCACTTTTTGGGCTATTACAATAGTTTAATTGTACTGGCATCTGGGCGAACTACATCAAGTGCAGCTCAAACATTGTGAAAGTGTTTGACACATTTGTCCCAGCATGTAAAGGTCTGCTGCAGGCAAAGTTTCCTCTCCCAATGCAACAATTATCACACTATCTCATCTGTTGCGCTTGCATAACTGTGGAGTTTACCCTTCAGTTGGTTTTGGCTGTTGGTTACGCAATGGGAGTTGCATTTGATATGGATTCCCACTGACTCTTCTCTCACAGGGTTGTGTGTCCTTGTGTGCCTGTCTGTGGGTAAAACAGCTGATGTGTGTGTGTGACAGGCCAAGGGTTGTGTTGGTTTAATGTAGTCCCCTCTAACAAAGGGTTTCCCTTGTTCTGTGTTCCATGTGTTCTCAGCAACAGAAACAAAATATCACAAGCGTGACAGCGATTCCCTTTTAAAGCCTGTTTCATAAGTAAAGTTTGTTATGATTACTATGATGATGTCTGAAGAGCTTAGCCTTTTATTAACATCTAAGTAAAGTTAGACTGCGTTTTTACTGTTTTTAAACTCATTCATTAAAACACGCCAGAAGTTGTCACTGTGAACGTACTGTAATCTCCTCACAAGAACTCACCTTGAATCGGATGGAGTAGAAAAAGTGCACAGCTCAAGGCCTCTGCAATAGATTTCATATCAATGATATGAAGTGTCTGCATGGCTGGGCCCTGTCCAACCCAGCCTAATTAAGAAGTCCTGTCCAACCCAGCCTAATTAAGAAGTCCTGTCCAACCCAGCCTAATTAAGCAGTCCTGTCCAACCCAGCCTAATTAAGAAGTCCTGTCCAACCCAGTCTAATTAAGAAGTCCTGTCCAACCCAGCCTAATTAAGAAGTCCTGTCCAACCCAGCCTAATTAAGAAGTCCTGTCCAACCCAGCCTAATTAAGAAGTCCTGTCCAACCCAGCCTAATTAAGAAGTCCTGTCCAACCCAGTCTAATTAAGAAGTCCTGTCCAACCCAGCCTAATTAAGAAGTCCTGTCCAACCCAGTCTAATTAAGAAGTCCTGTCCAACCCAGTCTAATTAAGAAGTCCTATCTGAACCATTAGCTCTGACAGCAGCAGCAACATTGCCTTATCGATCGATATTGATGGATACTCTCAGTTATGAGTGCATTAGGATTGTATTACTCATGTGGCTTTCAGACCTCAAGGAATAGTGTGAGTGTGCATGCATGCGTACGTGTGTGTGTGTGGAACCGAGCAAGAATGCTTGTCGTGTGTGATTGTATACAGTGCCTTGCGAAAGTATTCGGCCCCCTTGAACTTTGCGACCTTTTGCCACATTTCAGGCTTCAAACATAAAGATATAAAACTGTATTTTTTTGTGAAGAATCAACAACAAGTGGGACACAATCATGAAGTGGAACAACATTTATTGCATACTTCAAACTTTTTTAACAAATCAAAAACTTAAAAATTGGGCGTGCAAAATTATTCAGCCCCCTTAAGTTAATACTTTGTAGCGCCACATTTTGCTGCGATTACAGCTGTAAGTCGCTTAGGGTATGTCTCTATCAGTTTTGCACATCGAGAGACTGAATTTTTTTCCCATTCCTCCTTGCAAAACAGCTCAAGCTCAGTGAGGTTGGATGGAGAGCATTTGTGAACAGCAGTTTTCAGTTCTTTCCACAGATTCTCGATTGGATTCAGGTCTGGACTTTGACTTGGCCATTCTAACACCTGGATATGTTTATTTTTGAACCATTCCATTGTAGATTTTGCTTTATGTTTTGGATCATTGTCTTTTTGGAAGACAAATCTCCGTCCCAGTCTCAGGTCTTTTGCAGACTCCATCAGGTTTTCTTCCAGAATGGTCCTGTATTTGGCTCCATCCATCTTCCCATCAATTTTAACCATCTTCCCTGTCCCTGCTGAAGAAAAGCAGGCCCAAACCATGATGCTGCCACCACCATGTTTGACAGTGGGGATGGTGTGTTCAGCTGTGTTGCTTTTACGCCAAACATAACGTTTTGCATTGTTGCCAAAAAGTTCAATTTTGGTTTCATCTGACCAGAGCACCTTCTTCCACATGTTTGGTGTGTCTCCCAGGTGGCTTGTGGCAAACTTTAAACAACACTTTTTATGGATATCTTTAAGAAATAGCTTTCTTCTTGCCACTCTTCCATAAAGGCCAGATTTGTGCAACATATTGTTTGATTGTTGTCCTATGGACAGAGTCTCCCACCTCAGCTGTAGATCTCTGCAGTTCATCCAGAGTGATCATGGGCCTCTTGGCTGCATCTCTGATCATTCTTCTCCTTGTATGAACTGAAAGTTTAGAGGGACGGCCATCTCTTGGTAGATTTGCAGTGGTCTGATACTCCTTCCATTTCAATATTATCGCTTGCACAGTGCTCCTTGGGATGTTTAAAGCTTGGGAAATCTTTTTGTATCCAAATCCTGCTTTAAACTTCTTCACAACAGTATCTCGGACCTGCCTGGTGTGTTCCTTGTTCTTCATGATGCTCTCTGCGCTTTTAACAGACCTCTGAGACTACACAGTGCAGGTGCATTTATACGGAGACTTGATTACACACAGGTGGATTGTATTCATCATCATTAGTCATTTAGGTCAACATTGGATCATTCAGAGATCCTCACTGAACTTCTGGAGAGAGTTTGCTGCACTGAAAGTAAAGGGGCTGAATAATTTTGCACGCCCAATTTTTCAGTTTTTGATTTGTTAAAAAAGTTTGAAATATCCAATAAATGTCGTTCCACTTCATGATTGTGTCCCACTTGTTGTTGATTCTTCACAAAAAAAATACAGTTTTATATCTTTATGTTTGAAGCCTGAAATGTGGCAAAAGGTCGCAAAGTTCAAGGGGGCTGAATACTTTCGCAAGGCACTGTATGTTTGTGTGTGTAGTTGAAACCTTCCATGTTGACGTCAATGGCCTCGTCAAAGGAGATGTCTTCCTTGGCTCTTATTGACTCTGACATATTAATTATACATATTAGTACAAAAACTGAAGTGACAGTTGAAGGTCAGGGAGGCAACAATTGCCAGAGAGAGCAGACATTAGCTATCAGTAAAACTGATCTACTCTTAATCAAATTCCAATCCCTTATCACTATAATAGGCCATGCCAAAAATATTAATAAATTAATAGTGTGTGATGCAGCTGTTGGCAGAATATCATTCAGAGAAGCTCTTATCTAGTAACACTCAGAACTTCTCAATTTCCTGTTTTACTGAGCTTATTAACTCAGCTTATGAGAAGAAAGAAGAACAAAGATCACTGAGGCTCAATTATCCAAACCTGGGATAGTTTAGGCAGAGCAGAGTTGTTTGGGTTGAGTGTTATTGTACTCGTAGCTGACTATATCATTTGTTCTTTCGTTCTCTCTCTTTCTCCTATTCTCTCTCTCTCTGCTCTCTCTAGATCTCTCGCTCTCTCTATCTCTCTCTCGCTCTCCTCTCTCTCTCTCTCTCTAGATCTCGCTCTCGCTCTCTCTCCTCTCTCTTTCTCTCATGATCGCTCTCTCTCCTCTCTCTCTCTAGATCTCGCTCTCTCTCCTCTCTCTTTCTCTCTAGATCGCTCTCTCTCCTCTCTCTCTCTAGATCTCGCTCTCTCTCCCCTCAATTCAATTCAATTCAAGGGGCTTTATTGGCATGGGAAACGTGTTAACATTGCCAAAGCAAGTGAGGTAGATAATATACAAAAGTGAAATAAACAATACAAATTAACAGTAAACATTACACATACAGAAGTTTCAAAACAATAAAGACATTAACAAATGTCATATTATATATCTATACAGTGTTTTAACAATGTACAAATGGTTAAAGTACACAAGATAAAATAAATAAGCATAAATATGGGTTGTATTTACAATGGTGTTGCCCTTTTCTCGTGGCAACAGGTCACAAATCTTGCTGCTGTGATGGCACACTGTGGAATTTCACCCAGTAGATATGGGAGTTTATAAAAATTGGATTTGTTTTCAAATTCTTTGTGGATCTGTGTAATCTGAGGGAAATATGTCTCTCTAATATGGTCGGTCATACATTGGGCAGGAGGTTAGGAAGTGCAGCTCAGTTTCCACCTCATTTTGTGGGCAGTGAGCACATAGCCTGTCTTCTCTTGAGAGCCATGTCTGCCTACGACGGCCTTTCTCAATAGCAAGGCTATGCTCACTGAGTCTGTACATAGTCAAAGCTTTCCTTAATTTTGGATCAGTCACAGTGGTCAGGTATTCTGCCGCTGTGTACTCTCTGTTTAGGGCCAAATAGCATTCCAGTTTGCTCTGTTTTTTTTGTTAATTCTTTCCAATGTGTCAAGTAATTATCTATTTGTTTTCTCATGATTTGGTTGGGTCTAATTGTGCTGCTGTCCTGGGGCTCTGTAGGGTGTGTTTGTGTACAGAGCCCCAGGACCGGCTTGCTTAGGGGACTTTTCTCCAGGTTCATCTCTCTGTAGGTGATGGCTTTGTTATGGAAGGTTTGGGAATCGCTTCCTTTTAGGTGGTTATAGAATTTAACGGCTCTTTTCTGGATTTTGATAATTAGTGGGTATCGGCTTAATTCTGCTCTGCATGCATTATTTGGTGTTCTACGTTGTACACAGAGGATATTTTTGCAGAATTCTGTGTGCAGAGTCTCAATTTGGTGTTTGTCCCATTTTGTGAAGTCTTGGTTGGTGAGCGGACCCCAGACCTCACAACCATAAAGGGCAATGGGCTCTATGACTGATTCAAGTATTTTTTAGTCAAATCCTAATTGGTATGTTGACATTTATGTTCCTTTTGATAGCATAGAATGCCCTTCTTGCCTTGTCTCTCAGATCGTTCACAGCTTTGTGGAAGTTACCTGTGGCGCTGATGTTTAGGCCAAGGTATGTATAGTTTTTTGTGTGCTCTAGGGCAACAGTGTCAAATCAAATCAAATTTAATTTGTCACATACACATGGTTAGCAGATGTTAATGCGAGTGTATCGAAATGCTTGTGCTTCTAGTTCCGACAATGCAGTAATAACAAGTAATCTAACTAACAATTCCAAAACTACTGTCTTGTACACAGTGTAAGGGGATAAAGAATATGTACATAAGGATATATGAATGAGTGATGGTACAGAGCAGCATAGGCAAGATACAGTAGATGGTATCGAGTACAGTATGTACAAATGAGATGAGTATGTAAACAAAGTGGCATAGTTTAAAGTGGCTAGTGATACATGTATTACATAAGGATGCAGTCGATGATATAGAGTACAGTATATACGTATGCATATGAGATGAATAATGTAGGGTAAGTAACATTATATAAAGTAGCATTGTTTAAAGTGCTAGTGATATATTTACATTTCCCATCAATTCCCATTATTAAAGTGGCTGGAGTTGAGTCAGTGTCAGTGTGTTGGCAGCAGCCACTCAGTGTTAGTGGTGGCTGTTTAACAGTCTGATGGCCTTGAGATAGAAGCTGTTTTTCAGTCTCTCGGTCCCAGCTTTGATGCACCTGTACTGACCTCGCCTTCTGGATGATAGCGGGGTGAACAGGCAGTGGCTCGGGTGGTTGATGTCCTTGATGATCTTTATGGCCTTCCTGTGACATCGGGTGGTGTAGGTGTCCTGGAGGGCAGGTAGTTTGCCCCCGGTGATGCGTTGTGCAGACCTCACTACCCTCTGGAGAGCCTTACGGTTGAGGGCGGTGCAGTTGCCATACCAGGCGGTGATACAGCCCGCCAGGATGCTCTCGATTGTCTAGATAGTTTGTATTGAATACAGCTCATAACATATAACTTAATAAGGCTAACCATGTGATTACTCACTCTGATAAGATTCATGGGATAGTTCTTATGATGGGTTTATATCCTGTGATTTGTAACATATTGGGGGATGTGACATAGGGTTGTTTATATAGCTGTTTATATAGGTGTTTATATTTTTTAAATTTAACTAGGCAAGTCACTTAAGAACACATTCTTATTTACAATGACAGCCTAGGGACAGTGGGTTAACTGCCTGTTCAGGGGCAGAACGACAGATTTTGACCTTGCCAGTTCGGGGATTTGATCCACCAACCTTTGTTACTGGCCCAACACTCTAACCACTTGGCTACCTACCGCCCCTTATATATGCTTATATAGCTGTTTATAAAGCTTTGTGATAGTTCTGTGCCAGTTCTTTTCATATTCACCTAGTTCATGAATAGACACACCTGTAGCCAGAGCCAGACAGTGACCTTTTAATAGCAGGTTAGTACCCGTTTAATATTCAACTGAATAGACCACAACAACCTCAGTCATAACACAGCCATAATACCACTGAGGTTGAACTTCAGGAAGAGGATGGACAGAGGAAGTCTGCCTCTTCTCCACAGACACAATATCTAAGCCCACTTCTCCAGACCTAATATTTAGGCTCAGGAGCTTTTTATAGTTTATTTATCCCCACCTTATCCTGCTTTCTTCCTCGGTCATCCCTCACAGCACCATTTACCCGAGCCAGCCCCAGCGTTCAGCCCCAGCGTTCAGCCCCAGCGTTCAGCCCCAGCGTTCAGCCCCAGCTCCAGCCTGCACAGAGGCCCTGTTTTGACAAGACAGGCTGCAGATACAGATTTCCCGCCGCTCTCTACTTTTATAAGACATCCTGTACGGAATCGACCTGGTTTTCTTCTGGGGGCCTTGACAACCGTGTCTGAAGGAGGTGGGACAGGAGGGGATGGGGTAGGGCTGGCACAATACCATATAACCATGTAACTGACGGTTATTGATGAAGACCATCAGGAAAAACATTTTGTTTTTGGGGGGAGGTGACAAACAGCTGACTGAAAATGAGACGTCCGAGCATTCGTGCGGTTGAGTTTGTTTTTGCGGTAACATAAACTCTTAAAAATGTGATAAAACTTTGTAGCTCCTTGCTGAAACAATCAAAGTGTTGTATTATGCCATCATTGACTTAAATGGGGAACCCCGTTCTATTCATTCTATTTCTATGGCAGCACATGCAGTCAGAAGCTGAGGAGAGGTGAAATGTGCACCTTAAAAGCGGTTATTACGGTGACTGAGGTTATTTGGTTGGCCAATTACTGTCATCCATGACCATCACAGAGCTAGTGAGGGGGAGTGTCTTGAACCCATCAACTACAATAGATATGGGACAGGCAGGGTCAAGTTGTCTTGGTTTCCCCAACTGACTGACACATTCCTAATACTACCCGTTTAACCTGCTGGGGTCTACACTGGTTGAGGTTGGAGAAGGTCTGTTTGTATTTGTCTTTCTCTGCCACATTGTCTTGCTATCTCATATCTGTCATCTCCCTCGGTCCTCTTTCTCTCTTACACTCACTCTCCCTCCCTTACCCTTCCTACTGTCTTTTTTTAAGACAGACATACAACACAGGGCCCTTCTGCGTGCCGTGTGTCTGTCAGGGTTGTGTAAAGCGTGCATGTGAACAGACCAATCTCTCTCCACCACCACCCCTGATCATAGATGCACTCTGCCCTTCTCTCGCCCCCCAGCTCCCCCCTCCCCGGGCTGGTAGACAGCTGCGGGACACTTGCGAACAGAAATCCCTCTCAGCCCTAGGGCAACCAGGTCATGGTCAACTGTCACCGGGGGTGTGCGAGGGGAGAGGGAGAGAGGGACAGAGAGAAGCCAGGGGGGAAAAAAAGAAGCCATATTACAACCTACTGTATGTGATAATTGCATTGTTTTCTCTATAACTTGTTAGTTCATATGCCTTTGATATAGTGGCAGAATAAATTTGTTACAAAACCGGAGAGCAACATCTGTATGAATTTATGGTTGGATCAGAATCGCCGTTATAATGATTGGCCAATATGGAGAATGTATGTAAAAAAGTAAGTCAAAATCCCTATCTCCATCCATGGCTAATTTAGGAAAGGGACAATTTTAGCTAGTTAGCTAGGCACCGGAGGACAACGACACAACAAGATTCAACAATTCAACTTTTCTTTCAATGACGTTTAGCTTCTATTGTGATGTGATTGGTGTGAAGCCAAATCCAAACTGGCTTTCATTGACACTTTTTTTCTGGTGCGCAAGGAGCATTCACAGCTGAGCTCACTCAGTTTAGCTCAATGCTGATTGGCTATTATTTCATACTTTTTTTTAATCAAGGGAGGCCAAATGCTAAAATGTTTTAAATAGTTTTTTTCCCTCATCAACAAATTCACAGTACCCCATAATGACAAAGCAAAAATAGGTTTTTAGACATTTTTGCAAAAAATAAATAAATAAACTGAAACTGAAAGATCATCTCAAGCTCTGTCATGTTGGATGGGGAGTGTTGCTGAAAACAGCTATTTTCACGTCTCTCCAGAGATCGATCAGGTTCAAGTCAGGGCTCTGACTGGACCACTCAAGGACATTGAGACTTGTCCCGAGGCCACTCCTGCATTGTCTTGGCTGTGTGTTTAGGGTTGTTGTCCTTTTGGAAGGTGAACCTTTGCCCCAGTCTGAGGTCCTGAGCGCTCTGGAGCAGGTTTTCATCAAGGATCTCTCCGTACATTTCTCTGTTCCTCTTTGCCTCAATCTTGACTAGTCTCCCAGTCCCTGTCACTGAAAAACATCGCCCCTGCATGATGCTGCCACCACCATGTTTCACCGTAGGGATGGTGCCAGGTTTCCTCCAGACGTGACGCTTGGCATTCAGGCCAAAGAGTTCAATCTTGGTTTCATCAGACCAGAGAACCTTGTTTCTCATGGTCTGAGAGTCTGTAGGTGCCTTTTGGCAAACTCAAAGCGGGCTCTCATGTGCCTTTTACTGAGGAGTGGCTTCCATCTGGCCACTCTACCATAAAGAACTGATTGGTGGAGTGCTGCAGAAATGGTTGTGTTTCTAGAAGGTTCTCCCATCTCTACAGAGGAACTCTGTCAGAGTGACCATTGTGTCCTTGGTCACCTCCCTTACCAAGGCCCTTCTCCCCCGATTGCTCAGTTTGGCCTTGCGGGCAGCTCTAGAAATTGTCTTGGTGGTTCCCAACTTCTTCCATTTATGAATGATGGAGGCCACTGTGTTCTTGGGGACCTTCAATGCTGCAGAATTTTTTTGGTACCCTTCCCCAGATCTGTGCCTCAACACAACCCTGTCTCGGAACTCTACGGACAATTCCTTCGACCTCATAGCTTGGTTTTTACTCTGACATGCACTGTCAACTATAGGACCTTATATAGAGGTGTGTGCCTTTCCAAATCATATCCAATCAAGTGAATTTGCCACAGGTGTACTCCAATGGAAACAGGATGCACCTGAGCTCAATTTTGAGTCTCATAGCAAAGGGTCTGAATACTTATGTGAATAAGTATATTTTTATTTTGAATAAATTTACAACAATTTCTAAAAATCTGTTTTCACATTGCCAATATGGAGTATTGTGTGTAGATTGCTGATGATTATTTATGCTTTATTCATTTTAGAATAAAGCTGTAACGTAACAAAGTGTGGAAAAAGTCAAGGGGTCTGAATACTTTCCAAAGGCACTGTATACATTATTTTAATAGCAAGACAATGTAAAGTCCATTATTTCACTGAAGAATATGAAGTAAGTTGTTTGAGAAGGTTTGAATCCTAAGCAACCTGCATACACATTGTTTGAAATACAATAGACCAACATAGCTACTGTAGTAGGTCAAAGCTGTGCTGGAAAACCTGGGTAGAGTATGGGTGGAGTAGGCATTGTATTGCTCATGTGAATTTCCTTTCTTTTTCAGCTTCAGACCAATGCCTACTTCTCACTTAAAACACAGTTTGTTTTTAATTTCCATGGATTTTACACCGGAAGGTGATTTTCTGTTGAAGAGGAACTGCACCCGCTGATTTGGTCTTGTTTTTTGGCTTGCTCCTCAAGAAATGCTGGTGGCCATGACAGAAGCCAAACGTGAGTTGGCTTGGCGGTGTGGTTTGATGTTGGTGTTTCTTAGGTGTGTCCTTGCCACCACCAGGACACACCCATCTATCAGAACCTTGCCCACAGCTGGAAACAGCTCAATCACAACAAACAAACCTCCTGCAGGTTGAGTTCAATAACTACAGTATAAGGTGAGATGCCGGAGGAAGCTTTTATTTATTTAGTCTTTATTTAATCATGGAAAACCCATTCAGACGTATGCCCTGATCACAGCAACAGCAGTCAAATAACAGCAAATTACCTTTGAATAGGTCAGTAGCCCACAAGGTAATATGAGAAGAATGCAATTGCAGAATTAATGTACCTTTTCTAATCTAAGTGTTTTGATAACTTTCATATGTAGTAACAGATCCATATAGAATAAACAACCCTTTACATAATACCACAAAAGCAGTGTTCATTTTTCATTGTCATTTCCAGTCGACACAGATACTGTGCAAACATGTCAGAGTGGTCATACGGCTGTGGCGGTCATGACATTTTGTTTGGTGGTAATGGAATACCTTGGCAAACATGTCAGAGTGGTCATACGGTCTAGGGCTGTGGCGGTCATGACATTGTCATGACCTGACCATTAATGAACATTGTTTGCAGCATAGAAGCTGCAAACAAGCCACTGATGTGCGCCTTTGGAATGTCTACATTTAAAAAATTATAATAACTCAATTTAATTTACACCATCACAATAAATGCATTATTTATTTTAGTCAGGTCTAAAGAAACGTTATGAAGAAAAGGAATTTCAGAAAAACAGAATAGAGGTCGACCGATTATAATTTTTCAACGCCAATACCGATTATTGGAGGACCGATTAATCGGCCGATTTGAAATAAAAAAATAAAAATATATATATTAAAAAATGCATAATGACAATTACAACAATACTGAATGAACACTTATTTTAACTGTATGGGGCAAAAAAAACTGTGGGGCAAAAAAGTATTTAGTCAGCCACCAATTGTGCAAGTTCTCCCACTTAAAAAGATGAGGCCTGTAATTGTCATCATAGGTACACTTCAACTATGACAGACAAAATTAGAAAAAAAAAGACCAAATACTTATTTTCCACCATAATGTGCAAATAAATTCATTAAAAAAAACTACAATGTGATTTTTTTCTTTTTTTTCCTCATTTTGTCTGTCATAGTTGAAGTGTACCTATGATGAAAATTACAGGCCTCTCTCATCTTTTTAAGTGGGAGAACTTTCACAATTGGTGGCTGACTAAATATTTTTTTGCACCACTGTAATACATCAATAAAATCAATTTAGCCTCAAATAAATAATCAATAAATATTCAATTTGGTTTAAATAATGCAAAAACAAAGTGTTGGAGAAGAAAGTAAAAGTGCAATATGTGCTATGTAAGAAGGCTAACGTTTAAGTTCCTTGCTCAGATATGAAAGCTGGTGGTTCCTTTTAACATGAGTCTTCAATATTCCCAGTTAAGAAGTTTTAGGTTGTAGTTATTATAGGAATTAAAGCACTATTTATCTCTATACCATTTGTGTTTTGTTTACCTTTGACTATTGGATGTTCTTATAGGCACTATAGTATTGCCAGTGTAATAGTATAGCTTCCGTCCCTCTCCTCGCCCCTAACTGGGCTCGAACCAGGAACACATCGACAACAGCCACCCTCGAAGCATCGTTACCCATCGCTCCACAAAAGCCGCAGCCCTTGTAAAGCAAGGGGAACAACTACTGAGTGACGTCACCGATTGAAACGCTATTAATGCGCACCCCGCTAACTAGCTAGCCATTTCACATCGGTTACACCAGCCTAATCTCGGGAGTTGATAGGCTTGAAGTCATAAACAGCGCAATGCTTGAAGCACAGTGAAGAGCTGCTGTCAAAACACACAAAAGTGCTGTTAGAATGAATGCTTACAGAAATACGAGCCTTTGGTCATTAATATTATTGAATCCAGAAACTATCATTTCGAAAACAAAACGTTTATTCTTTCAGTGAAATACAGAACCATTACGTATTTTATCTAACGGGGTGCATCCATCCAAGTCTAAATATTTCTGTTACATTGCACAACCGTCAGTGTTATGTCATAATTCTGGCAAATTAGTTCGCAACGAGCCAGGCGGCCCAAACTGTTGCATATACCCTTACTCTGCGTGCAATGAACGCAAGCGAAGTAACACAATTTCCCTAGTTTAATATTGCCTGCTAACCTGTATTTCTTTAAACTAAATAAGCAGGTTTAATAAAATATACTCCTGTGTATTGATTTTAAGGAAGACATTGATGTTTATGGTTAGGTACATTCGTGCAATGATTGTGCTTTTTTTGCAAATGCGCTTTTGTTAAATCATCCCGTTTGGCAAAGTTGGCTGTCTTTGTTAGGAAGAAATAGTCTTGACACAGTTCGCAACGAGCCAGGCGGCCCAAACTGCTGCATATACCCTGACTCTGTTGCACAGAACGCAAGAGAAGTGACACAATTTCCCTAGTTAAAAGAAATTCATGTTAGCAGGCAATATTAACTAAATATGCAGGTTTACTTGTGTATTGATTTTAAGAAAGGCATTGATTTTTTTATTTTACCTTTATTTAACTAGGCAAGTCAGTTAAGAACAAATTCTTATTTTCAATGACGGCCTAGGAACAGTGGGTTAACTGCCTGTTCAGGGGCGGAACAACAGATTTGTGCCTTGTCAGCTCGGGGATAGGAACTTGCAACCTTTCGGTTACTAGTCCAACGCTCTAACCACTAGGCTACCCACTAGGCTACTAGGTACACATTGGTGCAACGACAGTGATTTTTTCGTGAATGCGCTTGTTAAATCACCCGTTCGGAAAAGTAGGTTATGATTCAATGATAATTTAATTTTGTATGCAGCGCAGGACAAGCTAGATAAACTAGTAATATCATCAACCATGTGTAGTTAACTGGGACGGCAGGGTAGCCTAGTGTGGCGGTAATACGATCACCGCAACAGCCCTAGTCATACCTTTCTGTGCGGTGTCCCATATACAACAGGAGTTCCCTGATCCTGGTGCAGAATACACAGTGTTTTTCCCTCCCCATATTGACTGATACCATTCAATTGAATAATAAAAAAGACAATACAAGTAGAATGTTAAGGCCGAGTGCCAGATCTCTCTCCATTCAGAGACATCAGTATCAAGTCCATTTGTCAATCTCGACATCACATCATCTTGCAAGTCTCCATGTGCTGGCTCCATACATGTTTCTCTGAACACATAGTCAATGTTCTATTCTATTACCAATGGCAGTTAGTTAGGATGGGTAATATCTGACACACAAACAGGTACTATGTTGAAGTTTGAACAGCTCAGATAAAACCTACTCAGTGATGGTCTCCCCATCAAACGACTGAGGCTGTTGTCTGGCAAAAGCTTCTCCAGTCCATCTGTAGAAATAGGCAGAGTTGAGACAAAGTTAGTCAGTGACACATGGAATGAAAAGGGTGTTGCTATTACTGGACATTTGTGCTGTACTGTATTATTAGTAATCACGTGTTGAGTGAATGTATTGAGTGCCAGTTCTCTCTGCATCTCATGCATCTGTGAACACATACACACACAGTTACTGTTCTATTAACAATGGCAGTTAGGGATATGTGATATTCGACACACAAACATATACTATGTTGAAGTTTGAACAGGTCAGACTAAACCTACATAATAATTTTCTCCCCATCGACGAAACACAATGACAATGTTAAAGTAGGAAAATAATTAGTAGGAAACAACGTTGCCATATTATGATATCGTAGAATTTACTTCATAGAGATGGCAATGTTGCCATTACTGTTGCTAGAAAAGTTTGTCTAAAATCGCTAGCAATGCTAATGTTAGCTAGCTAAAATACGGTGGTCCCCTCAATCTTAGTTAGCTGGCTAAAGTTATACTGCATCTAAAGTCAATCGGGCAACATCACAATCATGATAAAAGTTTCCTACTAATTATTTGCATTCTTTTGAAATGTTATCCAAATAAGTTCCAAATCCGAGTTGTATTGCTGTAGCTAGCTAGTTACGTATCTACTTAACGCCAGCTATGCTAGCAATGATAGTGATAATGATTATCAAAATATACATAACCAGATACATAATCAGCAGTCTATGGTCTCGCTACCAGTATACTCCCCACCACTGGGGACCAACAAATTCCAACCACCTATTCCGCAAGATATTTGGCAGGGCATGCAAACTAGAGTTGGTCAATCCGTATAGCTAGGGCTTTTCAGTCTCAAACGGCCGCGTTGAGAGTGATGAAACAACGGAGCTCCATTCAATGAAGGGTACCGAATTGGGTAGATTTGCATGTGGAGTTTGGCAAAATGGGGCATGATTTGTTGACATAATTGTAATGTTTACACTTTGTAGTCAACCGTGACAATAGAATACATGTTTCTGATTCATATTGTTGCCACGTGGGCTTTGTTGTTTTTTAGGGACAGTCACTTAATGCAGTGCTTTTGTTTTTCTCTTGGGAGGAATGTTTACTAGGTATGAAAAGGAAATTCATATTTATTGTGTGCTTTTTTGAGTATATTAGATATGAGAAAGAAACAGTGGCATACATTTAGACTAGAGTAAAGCTGTCAGGTATTCAATTGGTTGTTGTGGGTTTGTATGCCTTGCAGCGTGTTCCTCCAATGAATAGCTGATGGAGGAGAATTGACAGTGTGTGTGCAGGCAGAGTAGCCATCAAACAACTGGATGGACTACTGAGGCAGAGCTGCCTATACAATATGCAGTGCTCATACTCTAAACTAAATAAATGTAATGACCCAGTGTTTGTGACATGATTGTTGTTGTCACCCATCACTGCTTTATTAGAGGGACAAGCCATTGCAAATTAAGACATCTCTACCAGCTAAAAATGCATATCTCTGTATCACTACAAAATCATGAACCTTTCAATACAAGACCGTTTCATTCACACAGAACATCTATTAAAAGATATTGAAGTGCTGATTGCACTCACACCTGAACATTCTTTCAAATTCCTTGTAAGAAGCACTGTAATTTGACATGTCAGTTCCAGTTGGCGTGGTCCATAGTACTAAGCAGCACATTCTCTCTGGGACATGGAACCTTTAATAAACTTTCACCCCCATTACTCACAGGGCTGAGTTTGGTGTTTACATGCCAACATTAAGCCAACATGAACAAGACCCCTGAGGTTAACCCGCCTGTGGATCCCAGCACAGCACCTCCAACCCAACATCTGCTTCAACACAGATCAGGGCTATGAATAGACCTGTAGGCCTGACTGGGCCACTAACTAAGCTCCCTGTACTGTGCTCAACCATGCCAGTCAGTATTACAGCAGAAAGATGTCTGATTTAACCCTGTGCTAGGAATTTGAACATTCATTTTTGAGGATTAGCATGTACATACACACATTAGGGCTGGGTGAGTTGGCCAAAATAGCATATCACTGTATACATTTTTTTGACACTATTTCACTGTATTTTATGTTTTTCAATAATAAAAGTTCTAAATGTGCTTTATGAGTAGTGTGTGAACCTAGGGTGCCAACACACATTCTAAGTGATTTCAATGGGTCTTTCTCCATTGTTTGTTTTATACTGTTCAATTCAACCCCCCCAAAAATGTCAGCCTTTTCATAAATGTATGCATTTCCTGCACTCATTTGAGGTCATTTCCACACTGTCACGTAGGGCTGCACAATATGGGCAAGCAATTTAGGCCTTATTTTTAACAACATTTTGCAATTGTATTCACTTGGGTGAACTGTTGGAATCATCGAAATAGAATGATTATTCTAATTCTATAGTTAGAATATAATAGTGGGCACTTTGAATACAGTGTTTGACATGACAGTGAATGAAAATGCCAGGAGGAGTTTTGACATTGTAGGAACCAAAGTGTTGTGTTTCCTAGGGGACCCTATAATATTTGTATAATGGAGACACAGGGAGTCAGGAAGAAGGTGCAGTTGGTGAGTTAAATATAAAGGAACATGGAGCGATACAAAACAAGAAGTGTCTGACATGAAAACAGAAACAATGGCATGATGAGTGACAACAATGGAGCGCTAGAATAAGGAGTAATCAGGGAGGTGATGATGTCCAGGTGTGCCTAATGGTGAGGCGCAGGCGTGCGTAATGAAGGTTGCCAGGTGTGCTAATGATGGGTTGCCAGGACCGGTGGTTAGTAGACCACCGGCATCGAGTGTTGGAGGGAGCAAGCGAGAGTAGACCTGACACTTTGGCTACACTGAATGTTTTTTCTTAGCTACTTTATGTAGCGAACATATTCCTCTAGCAATTAGCATTAGCGGCTAACATGATTTAGGCCCAACTTCCTAAGAAAAGACACTAACCATTTGCAGATGTAAGAAACACAAACTAATAGTGTAATTATATAACAATAGTGGATTTATATTAAGAAGCAAAGTGAAAACAGCATCGTTGTCATCAACATTGTTGCATGTGCTGCATTGACCATGCAGATGGAACGCAAGTGTCTCGTGTTCGAGGAACAACAAATTGCACTCCTTGAGTGACGGGGCTAGGTCTATGCGGAAAGCAGCATGGAGAGAGAGCGAGCAGAGAGAGATGATTCAAGTAGCGGAGTAAACTATAAAAATAGGCGTTACACACAGCATATTACATTTAACAAATCAAACATTCAAATACCGTTATAGAAGGTAACATAAAAACCCAAACTGGACCATGCATCAATACCGGTATATCGTAAAATATGATATTTATTAGTATTTTTTTATTTAACCTTTTATTTAACTAGGCAAGTCAGTTATTAAGAACACATTCTTATTTGCTATGACAGCCTACCCCGGCCTAACCATAACCCAGACAACTCAGGCACAATTGTGTGCCGCCCTATGGGACTCCCAATCACGGCCGGTTGTGATACAGCCTGGAATCTAACCAGAGTCTGTAGTGACGCCTCTAGCACTGAGATGCAGTGCCTTAGACCGCTGCAGTGCCTTAGACCGCTGCAGTGCCTTAGACCGCTGCAGTGCCTTAGACCGCTGCAGTGCCTTAGACCGCTGCAGTGCCTTAGACCGCTGCGCCACTCTCGGGAGTCCTACCACACACGTTCTCCGACTGGCAGATCGCAGGTGGTTTTATTTGGCCTCCCAAGTTTTCAGCTAAAAACAAAAAATAAATAAATTGGGGGGAGGAACATAGACTAAAAACACCCGGAAATCAGCTCCAAGTAAAGTAAACACTCAAAGTATTAAAACATATTTCAAATACTATCTGAACCCAGGCCTGAGTTCAAGGCACCTGGCTAAGCTAAGTCAACATTGTATCAAAAGTCTTCTGACAGGAACAGAACACAGAGTGAATGGGCTCAAAGGGCTGAGCTGCTGCCTCCCTCAAGTACTTCATCATTGTAAGATTTCAAATACTATCTGATCCCAGGTCTGAGTTCAAGGCACCTGGCTAAACTAACATTGTATCAAAAGTCTTCTGCAATGCTCCAAGAAACACACCTCCTTCACACGGACGCACATAGAATGCAGAACTGGCTGCTTTTTCATCAGCTCCAAACATAACTAAAGGTGTAATGATACATAAGAAACTCAAAATCACCGTCTTTGTTAAAGGAGAAGACCAAGAAGGCAGAATCACTTTCCTTTAAATTTTTCATAATGGAAAGAAAATTGTGTACACTCCAAATTCATATGATCTTATGTTTTTTTGATTCTCTGAACAGGATATTGTTAGAATGAACTGAATTCCATCTGGTTATTGGGACAAACATGAATGCCATTTTGGACATGCGAGACAAATCTATTAACTACAATCCACACTCAATCAAGGCTCGTCTGAGCTTGTATGACATCACGCTTACGCCAACTTCCAATCTTAGAATCTACTAAAAGAGACACAAGATGGCGTTTCAATGTTTCATTACTACGAAATCATACATTCTGTGATCAATTTAAAATGTAACTAAATTAATCAATAATGATCAATACAAATCCAGTCGATGATCCCTGAATTCTATGGAATGCCACCAAAAGGTTTTATTAAAAAAATAATGCAACTGCATTTGCAACTGGGTTGAATGAATCACAATGAAAGATGTTGTTTACTGCATTAGAGCATTCTCAACAAACACTCTTTTAAGACCAGGTAGTTATTCCTCTTTCCAAAGTTAAGACGGAACTTAATTTATTGATAAGACAGAGCACAGAATTTGTCAGCCATAGAGTAAGACTCAACCATTATACGATGGCACCGGAGAAGATGGCAGACGTTTTACGTGCCCCCAGCCGATTGTGTTTTTTTGTTTGCTTATTTGCAACTTATTTTTATGTATTTTGTACATAATGTTGCCGCTACCATCTCTTATGACCGAAAATGACTTCTAGACATCAGGACTGCGATACCTCACCACGGACTTGCAGAATCGTCTTTTTCCTTTCATGACTCTGACGAGCCCGACGCGAAGGATACGCTGCTTCCTCGGGTACAGGCCACGAACCCCGTGATCTGCATGAAGAGGAGGCGGCGAAAGAGGGTCCGAAGGTCCAGCTGCCTTCTGAGAATTCGCTGCCGATCGAATAAACCCCCACTTCCCTCCATTCTGCTAGCAAACGTGCAGTCTTTGGACAAAATCGTAGAGTTACGCGGAAGGTTAAACTACCAAAAGGACATAAAAAAACTAACATCTTATGCTTCACGGAGTCATGGCTGAACGACGACATCAACATACAGCTGGCTGGTTATACGATGTACCGGCAGGATAGAACAGCGGCGTCTGGTTATACGCTGTACCGGCAGGATAGAACAGCGGCGTCTGGTTATACGCTGTACCGGCAGGATAGAACAGCGGCGTCTGGTTATACGCTGTACCGGCAGGATAGAACAGCGGCGTCTGGTTATACGCTGTACCGGCAGGATAGAACAGCGGCGTCTGGTTATACGCTGTACCGGCAGGATAGAACAGCGGCGTCTGGTTATACGCTGTACCGGCAGGATAGAACAGCGGCGTCTGGTTATACGCTGTACCGGCAGGATAGAACAGCGGCGTCTGGTTATACGCTGTACCGGTCAGGATAGAACAGCGGCGTCTGGTAAGACAAGGGGCTGCGGTCTATGTATTTTTGTAAACAACAGCTGGTTCACGATATCTAAGGAAGTCTCAAGCTATTGCTCGAGTATCTCATGATAAGCTGTAGACCACACTACCTACCGAGAGAGTTTTCATTTGTATTCTTTTTAGCTGTTAACATACATCCACAGTCAGAGGCTAGCACTAAGACAGCATTGAATGAGCTATATTCCACCATAAACTAGGAGCGCCGCCTCACCAGAGTAGCCGGGGACTTTCATGCAGGGAAACTTAAATCGTTTTTTCCAAATTTCTATCAGCATGTTAAATGTGCAACCAGAGGAAAAAGAACTCTGGACCACCTAGACTCCACACAGAGACACATACAAAGCCCTCCATTTGGCCATAATCTGACCATAATTCTATCCTTCTGATTCCCGCTTACAAGCAACAATTAAAGCAGGAAGCACCCGTGACTAGATCAATAAAAAAGTGGTCAGATGAAGAAGATGCTAAGCTACAGGACTGTTTTGCTAGCACAGACTGGAATATGTTCAGAGATTCCTCCGATGGCATTGAGGAGTACACCACATCAATAATTGCGTCGATGACGTTGTCCCCTCAGTGACCGCACGTACATACCCCAACCAGAAGCCATGGAATACAGGCAGCATCCACACTGAGCTAAAGGCTAGAGCTGCCGCTTTCAAGGAGCGGGACTCTAACCCGGAAGCTTATAAGAAATCACGCTATGTCCTCCGACGAACCATCAAACAGGGAAAGCGTCAATACAGGACTAAGATTGAATCATACTAGACCGGTTCTGATGCTCGTCGGATGTGGCAGGGCTCGCAAACCATTAGACTATAAAGGAAGCACAGCCGAGAGCTGCCGAGCCTACCAGATGAGCTAAATAACTTCTATGCTTGCTTCGAGGCAAATAACACTGAAACATGCATGAGAGCACCAGCTGTTCCGGACGACTGTGTGATCATGCTCTCCGCAGCCGATGTGAGTAAGACCTGTGAATGTTGACCCGTTTAAAAGGTTGCAGGGCCAGACGGATTACAAGGATGTGTACTCCGAGCATGCGCTGACCAACTGGCAAGTGAGTTCACTGACATTTTCTACCTCTCCCTGTCCAAGTCTGTAATACCAACATGTTTTATGCAGACCACCATAGTCCCTGTGCCCAAGAACACTAAGGTAACCTGCCTAAACGACTACCGACCCGTAGCACTCACGTCTGTAGCCATGAAGCCATGAACACTAAGGTAACCTGCCTAAACGACTACCGACCCGTAGCACTCACGTCTGTAGCCAGAAACCCTAGACCCATTCCAATTTGCATACCGCCCCAACATATCCACAGATGGTGCAATCTCCATTGCACTCCACACTGCCCTTTCCCACCTGGACAAAAGGAACATCTATGTGAGAATGCTTTTCATTGACTACAGCTCAGCGTTCAACACCATAGTGCCCTAAAAAGCTCATCAATAGCTGAAGGATCCTGGGACCAAACGCCTCCTTCTGCAACTGGATTCTGGACTTCCTGACGGGCCAACCCAGTGGTGGTAAGGGTAGGTAACAACACATCCGCCACGCTGATCCTCAACACAGGGCCCCCTCAGGGCTGTGTTCTCAGCCCACTCCTGTACTCCCTGTTCACTCATGACTGCACGGCCAGGCACGACTCCAACATCATCATTAAGTTTGCTGATCAACGACGAGACAGCCTATAGGGAGGAGGTCAGAGACCTGGCTGTTTGGTGCCAGGACAACAACCTCTCCCTCATCGTGATCAAGACAAAGGAGATGATTGTAGACTACAGGAAAAAAAGGACCGAGCATGCCCCCATTCTCATTGACAGGGCTGCTGTGGAGCAGGTTGAGAGCTTGTGTCCACATCACCAACAAACTAACATGGTCCAAGCACACCAAGACAGTCGTGAAGAGGGCACGAAACCCATTCCCACTCAGGAGACTGAAAGATTTGGCATGGGTCCTCAGATGCTCAAAATGTTCTACAGCTGCACGATTGAGAGCATCCTGACGGGTTGCATCACTCCCTGGTATGGCAACTGCTCTGCCTCCGACCACAAGGCACTACAGAGGGTAATGCGAACGGCCCAGTACATCACTGGGGCCAAGCTTCCTGCCATCCAGGACCAATATACCAAGCGGTGTCAGAGGAAGGCCCTAAAAATTGTCATAGCCACCCTCGTCATAGACTGTTCGTGTACCGCACGGAAAGCGGGACCGGAGCGCCAAGTCTAGGTCCAAGAGGCTTCTAAACAGCTTCTACCCCCAAGCCATAAGACTCCTGAACATATAGTCAAATGGCTACCCAGACTATTTGTAGTTCCCCCACCCCCCCTCCTTTTTACACCACTGCTACTCTCTGTTGTCATTTATGCATTGTCATTTTAATCATTCTAGATACAGTGGGGCAAAAAAGTATTTAGTCAGCCACCAATTGTGCAAGTTCTCCCACTTAAAAAGATGAGAGGCCTGTAATTTTCATCATAGGTACACTTCAACTATGACAGACAAAATTAGGGGAAAAAAATCCAGAAAATCACATTGTAGGATTTTTTATTAATTTATTTGCAAATTATGGTGGATTATATACTTTGTTATATACCCTTTGTTGGCAATGACAGAGGTCAAACGTTTTCTGCAAGTCTTCACGAGGTTTTCACACACTGTTGCTGGTATTTTGGCCCATTCCTCCATGCAGATCTCCTCTAGAGCAGTGATGTTTTGGGGCTGTTGCTGGGCAACACGGACTTTCAACTCCCTCCAAAGATTTTCTATGGGGTTGAGATCTGGAGACTGGCTAGGCCACTCCAGGACCTTAAAATGCTTCTTTCGAAGCCACTCCTTCGTTGCCCGGATGGTGTGTTTGGGATCATTGTCATGCTGAAAGACCCAGCCACGTTTCATCTTCAATGCCCTTGCTGATGGAAGGAGGTTTTCACTCAATCTCACGATACATTGCCCCATTCATTCTTTCCTTTACACGGATCAGTCATCCTGGTCCCTTTGCAGAAAAACAGCCCCAAAGCATGATGTGTCCACCCCCATGCTTCACAGTAGGCATGGTGTTCTTTGGATGCAACTCAGCATTCTTTGTCCTCCAAACACAACGAGTTGAGTTTTTACCAAAAAGTTATATTTTGGTTTCATCTGACCATATGACATTCTCCCAATCTTCTTCTGGATCATCCAAATGCTCTCTAGCAAACTTCAGACGGGCCTGGACATGTACTGGCTTAAGCAGGGGGACACGTCTGGCACTGCAGGATTTGAGTCCCTGGCGGCGTAGTGTGTTACTGATGGTAGGCTTTGTTACTTTGGTCCCAGCTCTCTGCAGGTCATTCATTAGGTTGTGTGGTTCTGGGATTTTTGCTCACCGTTCTTGTGATCAGGCTGGGAAGACTGAATCTGCTAGTTTTTCGTGCCCTCGTGCCCTCTTCACGACTGTCTTGGTGTGCTTGGACCATGTTAGTTTTTCTGGTGATGTGGACACAAGCTCTCAACCTGCTACACAGCAGCCCTGTCAATGAGAATGGGGCATGCTCGGTCCTTTTTTTCCTGTAGTCTACAATCATCTTGTTTGTCTTGATCACGATGAGGGAGAGGTTGTTGTCCTGGCACCAAACAGCCAGGTCTCTGACCTCCTCCCTATAGGCTGTCTCGTCGTTGATCAGCAAACTTAATGATGATGTTGGAGTCGTGCCTGGCCGTGCAGTCATGAGTGAACAGGGAGTACAGGAGTGGGCTGAGAACACAGCCCTGAGGGGGCCCTGTGTTGAGGATCAGCGTGGCGGATGTGTTGTGACCCCACGGGGTGAGATCTTGTGTGGAGCCCCAGATCGAGGGAGATTATCAGTGGTCTTGTATGTCTTCCATTTCCTAATAATTGCTCCCACAGTTGATTTCTTCAAACCAAGCTGCTTACCTATTGCAGATTCAGTCTTCCCAGCCTGATGCAGGTCTACAATTTTGTTTCTGGTGTCCTTTGACAGCTCTTTGGTCTGGGCCATAGTGGAGTTTGGAGTGTGACTGTTTGAGGTTGTGGACAGGTGTCTTTTAATACAGGTAACGAATGGAGGACTGAGGAGCCTCTTAAATAATAAGTTACAGGTCTGTGAGAGCCAGAAATCTTGCTTGTTTGTAGGTGACCAAATACTTATTTTTCACCATAATTTGCTAATAAATTCATTAAAAATCCTACAATGTGATTTTCTCTTTTTTTTCTTTTCTCATTTTGTCTGTTATAGTTGAAGTGTACCTATGATGAAAATTACAGGCCTCTCTCATCTTTTTAAGTGGGAGAACTTGCACAATTGGTGGCTGACTAAATACTTTTTTGCCCCACTGTACATGTACATACTACCTCAAATAACCAGTGCCCCCGCACATTGACTCTGTATTGGTTCCCCCCTGTATATAGTCTCGCTATTGTTATTTGGCTGCTGCGCTTTAATTACATGTCACTTTTATATCTTATTCTTATCTGTATTTTTTGAAACTGCATTGTTGGTTTGAGGCTCGTAAGTAACCATTTCACTGTAACACCTGTTGTATTCGGCGCATGTGACAAATATAATTTGATTAGATACTTACATGCTAATCGTCCCAGATGTTTACTGGCCAACAAGCTACGCAGTAATGATCAATTAGCTGATATAGCAATTATTGACTCTAAAATGGAAACTACTATCAGAACCCAAATAAATCAATAAAAGATTCTCCCGCTTCTATAAAGAACTCTACACCTCTGATTGTAAGCCACACCATGTCACGGTCGTCGTAAGGCGCAGCGTGGTAAGCGTACATGCTTCTTTAATAAAGAAAGAACACTGAACAAAACATCAAAAACGAACCGTGAAGCAAATATGAGTAGAATAAGAACACACAAATACCCTAGGGAAATGGCTACCTAAATATGGTCCCCAATCAGAGACAACGATAGACAGCTGCATCTGAGAACCAATTCAGGCCACCATAGTCCTACATATACCTAGACTTACAAAACCCCCTAGATATACAAAAAACCCTAGACAATTCAAAAACCAACATACCCACCCTAGTCACACCCTGACCTGACCAAAATAATAAAGAAAACAAAGATAACTAAGGTCAGGGCGTGACACACCAAGCCAAACTAAGACCTTTCTAAAAGAATGAAGTACTCCTCTTCTTTGTTAACAAAACTTTTGTCCTCGGTTAACCTTACAACTCTTACATATCTTAAATGCTTCATCAGAAACAGTAGCTCTTTGGGCTGTATTATCTCTCAATGCAGACAATATTTTACTGTGTCTGGACAATGTATCTCTATCGCTCCCAAACGCATTGACGATCATAGATAAATTCAGCTGCATCTGAAGTTAAAAAATGAATCTAACCAAATCAGCCCTACTGCCTCTCAAGACCCGATGGAGAACCCCATCTCTACTCCCAATCGTTTCCTATTTTCAATACTTGGGAGTAGATACACTGCATTCAGAAAGTATTCACACCCTTTGACGTTTTCCACATTTTGTTGTTTTACATCCGAAATTTTAAATGGATTAATTTGAGATTTTGTGTCATTGGCCTACACACAATACCTTAAACACGGAATTATGTTTTCATTCAGTTTTACAAATTAATAAAAACAATTAAAAGCTGAAATTTCTTCAGTCAATATATATTCAACCCCTTTTTTGTGGCAAGCCTAAACATTTGCTGAACAAGTCAAATAATAAGTTGCATGGACTCACTCTGTGTGCAATAATAGTGTTTAACATGATTTTTGAATGACTACCTCATCTCTGTACCCCACACATCTGTAAGGTCCCTCAGTCGAACAATGAATTTCAAACACAGATTCAACCACAAAGACCAGGGAGGTTTTCCAATGCCTCGCAAAGAAGGCCACCTATTGGTAAATGGGTAAAAAAAACTACAAAGATACAGGTGTCCTTCCTAACTCAGTTGCCAGAGAAGATGGAAACTGCTCAGGGATTTCACCATGAGGTCAATGGGGACTTTAAAACAGTTAGTGTTTAATGGCGGTGATAGGACAAAACTGAGAATGGATCAACAACATTGTAGTTACCCCACAATACTAACCTAATTGGCAGAGTGAAAAGAAGGAAGCCTGTACAGAATAAAAACATTTCAAAACTTGCATCTTGTTAGTAACAAGGCACTAAAGTAATACTGCAAAAAATACAGTGCCTTGCGAAAGTATTCGGCCCCCTTGAACTTTGCGACCTTTTGCCACATTTCAGGATTCAAACATAAAGATATAAAACTGTATTTTTTTGTGAAGAATCAACAACAAGTGGGACACAATCATGAAGTGGAACGACATTTATTGGATATTTCAAACTTTTTTAACAAATCAAAAACTGAAAAATTGGACGTGCAAAATTATTCAGCCCCTTTACTTTCAGTACAGCAAACTCTCTCCAGAAGTTCAGTGAGGATCTCTGAATGATCCAATGTTGACCTAAATGACTAATGATGATAAATACAATCCACCTGTGTGTAATCAAGTCTCCGTATAAATGCACCTGCACTGTGATAGTCTCAGAGGTCCGTTAAAAGCGCAGAGAGCATCATGAAGAACAAGGAACACACCAGGCAGGTCCGAGATACTGTTGTGAAGAAGTTTAAAGCCGGATTTGGATACAAAAATATTTCCCAAGCTTTAAACATCCCAAGGAGCACTGTGCAAGCGATAATATTGAAATGGAAGGAGTATCAGACCACTGCAAATCTACCAAGACCTGGCCGTCCCTCTAAACTTTAAGCTCATACAAGGAGAAGAATGATCAGAGATGCAGCCAAGAGGCCCATGATCACTCTGGATGAACTGCAGAGATCTACAGCTGAGGTGGGAGACTCTGTCCATAGGACAACAATCAGTCGTATATTGCACAAATCTGGCCTTTATGGAAGAGTGGCAAGAAGAAAGCCATTTCTTAAAGATATCCATAAAAAGTGGTGTTTAAAGTTTGCCACAAGACACCTGGGAGACACACCAAACATGCGGAAGAAGGTGCTCTGGTCAGATGAAACCAAAATTGAACTTTTGGCAACAATGCAAAACGTTATGTTTGGCGTAAAAGCAACACAGCTGAACACACCATCCCCACTGTCAAACATGGTGGTGGCAGCATCATGGTTTGGGCCTGCTTTTCTTCAGCAGGGACAGGGAAGATGGTTAAAATGGATGGGAAGATGGATGGAGCCAAATACAGGACCATTCTGGAAGAAAACCTGATGGAGTCTGCAAAAGACCTGAGACTGGGACGGAGATTTGTCTTCCAACAAGACAATGATCCAAAACATAAAGCAAAATCTACAATGGAATGGTTCAAAAATAAACATATCCAGGTGTTAGAATGGCCAAGTCAAAGTCCAGACCTGAATCCAATCGAGAATCTGTGGAAAGAACTGAAAACTGCTGTTCACAAATGCTCTCCATCAAACCTCACTGAGCTCGAGCTGTTTTGCAAGGAGGAATGGGAAAAAATTTCAGTCTCTCGATGTGCAAAACTGATAGAGACATACATACCCCAAGCGACTTACAGCTGTAATCGCAGCAAAAGGTGGCGCTACAAAGTATTAACTTAAGGGGGCTGAATAATTTTGCACGCCCAATTTTTCAGTTTTTGATTTGTTAAAAAAGTTTGAAATATCCAATAAATGTCGTTCCACTTCATGATTGTGTCCCACTTGTTGTTGATTCTTCACAAAAAAATACAGTTTTATATCTTTGTTTGAAGCCTGAAATGTGGCAAAAGGTCGCAAAGTTCAAGGGGGCCGAATACTTTCGCAAGGCACTGTATATATATTCTGAATACAAAGTGTTATGTTTGGGATAAATCCAATACAACACATTACTGAGTACCACTCCCCATATTTTCAAGCACAGTGGTGGCTGCATCATGTTAGGGGTATGCATTTAATCTGGGACTGGGGAGTTTTTCAGGATAAAAAAGAAACAAATGGAGGTAAGCACAGGCAAAATCCTAGAGGAAAATCTGGTTCAGTCTGCTTTCCACCAGATACTGGGAGATGAAATCACTTTTCAGCAGGACAATAACCTAAAATCTACACCGAGTTGCTTACCAAGAAAACAATGAGTTGCAGCATTACAGTTTTAACTTAAATCTACTTGAACATCTATGGCAAGACCTAAAAATGGTTGTCTAGCAATGATAAACAACCAATTTGACAGAGCTTTGAAAGTTTTGAAAAGAATGTTGCACAATCCAGGTGTGGAAAGCTTTTAAAGATTTACCCAGAAAGACTCACAGCTGTAATCGCTGCCAAGGTGCTTCTACAAAGTATTGACTCAGGGGTGTGAATACTTTATGTCAATTAAATATTTTTGTATTTCATTTTCATTTTCAATCAATTTGCAAAAATGGCTTAAAACATGTTTTCACTTTTTCATTATGGGGTATTGTGTGTAGATGGGTGATTTAAAAACAAAACGATTTAATCCATTTAGATTTCAGGCTTTAACACAACAAAATGTGGAATAACGCAATGGGATATTGTCACGCCCATCACTACCCACACCTAAATCCATCATTACTCGCATCCTTGTTCGCTGGTCTCACCTGGACTCCATTACCTTGTTGTTTGCTCCTCCTAAATCTGTCTGTACCTCGGTTAGATCCCTGTGTCAGCATTGTTGTCGTTTTTGTTTTCCCCTGTCCAGACACTGTCTGTATTCTGTTCCTGTCCGTGTTTCATTAAATGGTTACTCCCCGTACTTGCTTCTCGTCTCCAGCGTCTGTCCTTACAGAATGCTGACACCAATATTTGAAGCATCAGGGAGGTTTTTGTTTTGTTGGTGATGTCCGGTCCAGGTGCCACTGCCATAGGAACCGTGGGTGCCTCAGCTGGCTCGTTGGGCTTCCACGCCTTAGCTGGCTCGAGAGGTTTCCTTGCCTCGGTTGGCATTGGCAGGCGCCCATCTCACGTCATGCCTCAGCCGGCTCGTCGGGCTCTCACGCCTAAGCCGGCTCGTCAGGCTCCCACGCCTCAGCCGGCTCGTCAGGCTCCCACACCTCAGCGGGATCGTCAGGCGTTTCATGCCTCATCTGGATCGTCGAGCTCCCACGCCTTACCCGGCTCGTCGGTCTCCCACGCCTCAACCGGCTCATCGGTCTCAGCCGGCTCGTCGGGCTCCCACGCCTCAGCCGGCTTGTCGGGCTCCCACGCCTCAGCCGGCGTGTCAGGCTTCTACACCTCAGCCGGGTTGTCCAGCGCCATGCCTCGGCGGACCCATCAGGCTCTCCCAGGTGGGATGCCAGGTGTCTCCCCTAGAGGGGGGGTACTGTCATGCCTGCTTCCCGCTCCTCCTCTCTGGCACTCGAAGGCTCCAGGCTGCCCATAATTACGCACACCTGTCACCATCATTACAAGCATCAGCGCTCGCTGGACTCACCTGGACTCCATTACCTTGTTGATTGTTAGATCCCTGTGTCGCATTATTGTATTTGTTTTGTTTTCCCCTGTCCAGATGCTGTCCGTATTCTGTTCCTGTCCGTGTTTCATTAAATGGTTACTCCCTGTACTTGCTTCTCATCTCCAGTGTCTGTTCTTACAGGGTTTGAATTCAAGGCAGTGTGTATTTCCTTCCTTAAATAAAACCATTGCCAGAAACTTTAACAGAAAGCTCAAATCAATTCAATATGACCTCATTAGATTAAATAATATCCCAGTTGCTTTAACCTTTCTGGCGCAGGCGTTCCGCTAGCGACCCACCTCAACAACATCCGGTAAAATTGCAGAGCAAGAAATTCAAATACAAGTGTCATACATCAAAATAAAGCTTAACTTCTTGTTAATCCAGCCGCGGTGTCAGATTTCAAAAAGGCTTTACGGCGAAAGCACACCATGCGATTATCTGAGGACAGCGCCCCGCATACATACAAAAGCATGAAAAACATTTTTCAACCAGGCAGGTGCCTGAAAGTCAGAAATAGCGATATAATAAAAGCCTTACCTTTGAAGATCTTCTTCTGTTGGCACTCCAAAAGATCCCAGCTACATCACAAATGGTCCTTTTGTTCGATAAAGTCCTTATTTATAACCCCAAAAACTCAGTTTAGCTGGTGCGCTTCATTCAATAATCCACAAGTTTCCCTCCCTCAAAATGCATACAAAATGAATCCCAAAAGTTACAAATAAACTTCTCCAAACAAGTCAAACAACATTTATAATCAAACCTCAGCTACCCTAATACGTAAATAAAGGATAAAATGTATTGTCTTTACCGGAGATAAACAACAAAGAACGCGCTCTCACCCACGAGCATGAAAACACCACAGCCAAAATGTATTTTTGTTTTTGGATGGTTTGTCCTCGGGGTTTCGCCTGCCATATCAGTTATGTTATACACACAGACATTATTTTAACAGTTTTAGAAACTGTATAGTGTTTTCTATCCAAATCTACCAATTATATGTATATCCTAACTTCTGGGCCTGAGTAACAGGAAGTTTACTTTGGGCACGCTTTTCATCCAGACGTCAAAATACTGCACCCCTAGCCCAAATAGGTTTTAATTGGCGAAATATAATATGTCAAAATGTATGTATTTCCTACGGCTGAATTTCTGTAGTTCAATGCTTCCCATGCCCCACCCCCCACCCACCCTTCTGGCTATTGGGATACAATACAAGGTGTGGTTGAAAAATTATGTTCAAAAGTTTGGGTTCACTTAGAAATGTCCTTGTTGTTGATAGAAATGCATATTTTTTCCCCATTTTTAAAATAACATCAAATTGATCAGAAGTACAGTGTAGATATTGTTAATGTTGTAAATGACTGTTGTAGCTGGAAATGGCAGATTTTTTTATGGAATATCTACATAGGCGCAGAGAGGCCCATTATCAGCAACCATCACTCCTGTGTTCCAATGGCACGTTGTGTTAGCTAATCCAAGTTTATAATTTTAAAAGGCTAAACCCTTTTGCAATTATGTTAGTACAGCTGAAAACTGATTAAAGAAGCTTAACTTGCTTGTTATCTAAGTGACTGAATTAATAAGGTGACGGGCATCATATTGTGTTGGCTTTCTGCTGTGTTTGAGAAGTACATGACCTTTGGATGAGTTATCTGTACAGTTGTCGCTGCTATCTTTTGATTTCCTTGCGTTTTTCTCCTCTCTGTTATCGGTCTGTCTGCTCCTCCCCCATCTTCTCCAAGCAGCTTTTTAGCATATTTTGATGACCCCTTGTGTATTAAGCCGGTAATACCATAAATCCCGGGATGAGGGAAGGACGGCATGATGATATGAAATTCTGGATACCGGCCAACCCTACTTGAGAGTGGCTGTGTTGATATAAATGTGAGATTTGGTACAGCAAGGAGCTTGAGATTTCCGTTGTGTAACTGTTTCTTTAGTTTTCCAGGGAATAGTTTAGTAAAGAGGTGAATCGCAGCAAGAGAGAGATCAAAGAGGGGGATACTCTGGCCTCTAAGGTGCTTCAGATGAAGTGTTTTGTTATCAGTTGGCATGGCGTTTGGAAAAGGTTGAGAGATTTTTGGGAGTGTGTGTGGGGGCGATGAATTTTTGGGGAGGTTGTGTTATCTACCAGACAGGGCACTCTACTTACTCGATCCTGACAGTTTTGTTTGGTTCTCCTTAGTAGAAAAGCTTAATGCATTTCACTCCTGTTTCATGCCATGGCTGATGATCTGTATCTCTGTTGTAGGCTCCCTTCCTGCCAGAACTAGAAAATAAAGCATCTCTGGTCCATCCATTGTTCCCTTGGCAATGACCAAAACCTTAGGTATCTGACATCTTTTATTTTAGATCAGAGTGAGTAAGTATCAGGAGTCAACTGCTGGCAGCCGCTTTGTTGTTGATGCTGGCAGACAGACAGCGCTACTAGTGTCTCTTCCATCCGTCCTCAGTCAGAGTAGTCATCATCCTGGTTGCGTTACAAATCCACTGCTTTTAATGGGCCCTATATAGTAGTGCACTATATAGGGAATAGGGTGCCATTTGGGACACAACCTCTGGAGGTGATTGGGGGCCCTCCAACCGCTCATGGTGTCTGAGGTGGCCAGTGATATGCATGCCCTGAAATCATGAAGCAACGTGAGTCTCCTGTCTCCGCCTCCCTTCACCTGGCTCCGGTAAGAACTGACAGTACCTTGCAGACCTGGGTCCAAATACAATTTAAAATAATTTAAAATAATTTATCTGTGTTTGATTGAGCTTGCCTGGCACAATGGAACCAATAGAACATCTCCATCCTTCTGGCACTATAGGCATCTGGCACTGCAAACCCCATCCATCTGGCACTATAGGCAGTCTAGAGAAAATGCTAAAAGCATGTGAAAGATCTCGAATATTATTTAAATCCAGGTCCGGTTAACGACGCTGCCAGTAATGTGGCCCCTGTCTGTCAGGCGGGCTGGGCCCCAGGGAGGCAGCCCTTAGGACTCAGGCTGTGGAGCCATGGGGAAATGGGCCCTGACAGGATGACAAGCTCCTCTGAAGCGCTCTGTATAAACAAATCTAATTGCTCTGCGGCTTAGACCCACAATAAGAGCGCATCCGTACCAGGACTGTGGCCGGGGCGCTAAGCAGCAGGAGACACATGCAGACTTCCGGAAGGGTTTTGGATAAGAGTCATCGCCTGTCACACACACACACTGTCACACACACACACTGTCACACACACACACTGTAAATTACATAACCCACCACACAATTTTCACCACACACATTTTCTCCTAGCAGGTGGTTGATAGTGTAGCCCTGAAGATTGATGATTCTCTGTCATTAGAGCAGGAACAGGGCAACTCAGCCTCTCTGGGCCAGTCTCTCACCCTGGGCCCTGTTACAGCAGGCTTGGCAGGGCATCAGAGGAGAGGTGGTTGGTGTGTGTGTGCCTGTGTGTGTGTGCGAGCGCAGGGTGTGTGTGTGCGTGCATGCGCCAGAGTGTGTGTGCTTGTGTGCGTGCATGCGCCAGAGTGTGTGGTTATGTCTCTGTATGTGTGTGTTTCTATCTGTGTGTTTATGCGCGTGCAGAGTGTGTTGCTCGAGGAGTGTGTGTGATTGCTCAGGCGTAATTCCTCCTCTTGCCCTTGTGCATGGCCCTGCCAGTCAATCACTGGCTCATCGTATTAGCGCTCTAGTGTGTTAACCAGGGCCGTAGTTACATATGAGGACACCGAGGTCCAGATCCTCTGTAATTAAACAAATATATTTAAAATATAATATGTATCATTATTTATTATGGGGGAATTCTGTCGGGGTCTCAACTTACTGAATAGTAGAATACACAAGGAGACATTTTGAAACTTGTTTGTACATCTTTTGTTATACACTGAGTGTACAAAACGTTAGGAATGCCTGGCTTCAACGATCATATCACGATCAAGTTGCTTCGGTCACTCGTTTTGCGCATTCTAATGTTCAATCGAACAGTAACTGAATGCCTCGATGCCTCAATGCCTCAATGCCTGCTTTATATAGCGAGTTCCAGCCACGGGATTCTGTAGGAGCACACCATTTTCTTGACCATGGTGGTGTACCTAATAAACTGTGTATATAAACTCTAAGTGTACAAAATATTAGGAACACCTGCTCTTTCCATGACGTAGACTGGCCAGGTGAATCCAGGTGAAAGCTAATGTTTTGTACACTCGGTTTATGTCACTCACTAACAGTCACTCAATAAGCCCATGTCAGTTAAAACATTTTTAGATTGGTAAATTAGTCTAGTTAGTCTAGCCAGCTATCTAAACTTGTCGTAATAATGGCAGAATTACCAAACGGGCGCACGTGCCTAGGGGCCCTGACCTCCAGGGGGGGCCCCCATTGATTTTGTTAATCAATCGCACTCATATCATGATAACATGGTATAAATCATGGAAAATGTGTAGAATTACAGGAAATTTGCTTTTAAAACTACAAAAATGTCTCCACACCCCATGGCGAAATGTGTAGAATTGCAGGAAATTTGCTGTAAAATTGCAACAATAGAAAAAGGTTCTGTAAAGCGAAATAATAATAAAAAATTACTAACAGATCCCTCTGTATGTATTAAATTATAGTTTTTAAATCCCGGTGCTGAGTTGATGTGTAGTGGCTAATTGTATAGCTAATAGGTTATGTGTTTGGAGATTGACTGAGAAGAATGAATCTACAGCAACCAATGTAACAATGGCTGGGGTAATTTTGCTGTTCTCTAAATAGCATTTTAGTGTATAGAAATGCACTAAAACTCAGACCCTGGCTAGTGCCCTGGGGTTTATCCGTTACTCCTCAGAGAGACTTGTTGTATATCACTGAACTGTACTCTATATCCTCTGAGCCATGACAGATCTACATTACTAAACTGTGACTGAGCGCTTCTGGAGACACCAGGGAATCAGCTCACTGTGATGTGAAAACCGGAGCTTGATGATCACTAGCTCTGATAGAGACATGCATTTAATTAGAACCTGTTCAAGGCTACATTAGACTGCCATTAGCTGTCATGACACTGTCATAAGACATTATAAGTAGTTAATGAGAACCTACACAGCACTACTTATGACTGTCACAAACCCTACATTCAACTGCCATAAAGCCTACATTCGACTAACATAAAGCCTACATTTGACCACCATGAAGCCTACATTTGACTACCATGACGCCTACATTTGACTACCATGAAGCCTACATTTGACTACCATGAAGCCTACATTTGACTACCATGAAGCCTACATTTGACTGCCATAAAGTCTACATTTGACTGCCATAAAGTCTACATTAGACTACCATAAAGCTTTACATTTGACCACCATTAAGCTGACTACCATAAAGCCTACATTTGACCTGCCATAAAGCCTACATAAGGCCTACATTTGACTACCATAAAGCTTTACATTTGACCGCCATTAAGCTGACTACCATAAAGCCTACATTTGACCTGCCATAAAGCCTACATAAGGCCTACATTTGACTACCATAAAGCTTTACATTTGACCGCCATTAAGCTGACTACCATAAAGCCTACATTTGACCTGCCATAAAGCCTACATAAGGCCTACATTTGACTACCATAAAGCTTTACATTTGACCGCCATTAAGCTGACTACCATAAAGCCTACATTTGTCTGCCATAAAGCCTACATAAGGCCTACATTTGACTATCATAAAGCCTACATTTGTCTGCCATAAAGCCTACATTTGACTACCATAAAGCTTTACATTTGACCACCATTAAGCTGACTACCATAAAGCCTACATTTGACCTGCCATAAAGCCTACATAAGGCCTACATTTGACTACCATAAAGCTTTACATTTGACCACCATTAAGCTGACTACCATAAAGCCTACATTTGTCTGCCATAAAGCCTATATTTGACTATGATAAAGCCTACATTTGATTGCCATGAAATCTACATTTGATTGCCATGAAGCCTACATTTGACTGTCATAAAGCTGACTACCATAAAGCTGACTACTCTAAAGACTACATTTGACTACAATAAAGCCTAAATTTGACTACCATCAACCCGACTACTCTAAAGCCTATATTTGTCTACCATAAAGCCTACATTTGACTACCAAAAGCCTACATTCTACTGCCATAAAGCCTACATTTGTCTGCCATAAAGCCTATATTTGACTACGATAAAGCCTACATTTGACTGCCATAAAGCCTACATTTGACTGCCATAAAGCCTACATTTGATTGCCATGAAATCTACATGTGACTACTATAAAGCCTATATTTGACTGTCATAAAGCTGACTACCATAAAGCTGACTACTCTAAAGACTACATTTGACTACAATAAAGCCTAAATTTGACTACCATCAACCCGACTACTCTAAAGCCTATATTTGTCTACCATAAAGCCTACATTTGACTACCAAAAGCCTACATTCTACTGCCATAAAGGCCACATTTGACTGCCATGTAGACTACATTTGACTGCCATAAAGCCTACATTTGACTGCCATAGTCTACATTTGACTGCCATAAAGCCTACATTTGACTTCCTTAAAACCTACATTTGACTACCATATAGCCTACAAATGACTGCCATAAAGCCTACTTTTGACTGCCATAAAGCCTACATCTGTCTACCATAAAGTCTACATTTGACTGCCATAAAGCTCTACATTAGACTGCCTTAAAGCCTACATTTGACTACCATAAAGCCTACATTTGACTACCATTAAGCTGACTACCATTAAGCTGACTACCATAAAGCCTACATTTGACTACAATAAATTCTACATTTGACTACCATAAAGCCTACATTTGACTACCATAAAGCCTACATTTGACTGCCATAAAGCCTACATTTGACTACCATAAAGCCTACATTTGACTGACATGAAGCCTACATTTGACTGCCTTAAAGCCTACATTTGACTACCTTAAAGCCTACATTTGACTGTCGTAGACTACATTCGACTGCCATAAAGTCTACATTTGACTACCATAAAGCCTACATTTGACTACCATAAAGCCTACATTTGACTGCCATAAAGCCTACATTTGACTACCATAAAGCCTACATTTGACTGACATGAAGCCTACATTTGACTGCCTTAAAGCCTACATTTGACTGTCGTAGACTACATTCGACTGCCATAAAGTCTACATTTGACTACCATAAAGCCTACATTCGACTGCCATAAAGTCTACATTTGACTACCATAAAGTCTACATTTGACTACCATAAAGTCTACATTTGACTGCCATAAAGCCTACATTCGACTGCCATAAAGTCTACATTTGACTACCATAAAGTCTACATTTGACTACCATAAGATCTACATTTGACTACCATTATGCTGATTACCATTAAGCGGACTACCATAAAGCCTACATTTGACTACCATGAAGCCTACATTTGAATGCCACGAAGCCTACATTTGACTGCCATATGGCCTACTTTTGACTGCCATATGGTCTACTTTTGACTGCCATAAAGCCTACATTTGATTGCCATAACGCCTACTTTTGACAGCCATAAAGCCTACATTGGACTACCATAAAGCCTACATTTGACTGCCATAAAGTCTACATTTGACTGCCTTAAAGCTTTACATTTGACTACCATTAAGCAACTGCACATGGAGACAAAGATCATACTTTTTGGAGAACTGTCCTCTGGTCTGATGAAACAAAAATAGAACTGTTTGGCCATAATGACCATAGGAGGAGGCTTGCAAACCGAAGAACACCATCCCAACCGTGAAGCATGGGGGTGGCAGTATCATGTTGTGGGGGTGCTTTGTTGCAGGAGGGACTGGTGCACTTAACAAAATAGATAGCATCATGAGGGTGGAAAATTATGTGGATATATTTAAGAAACATCTCAAGAAGTTAAAACTTGGTCGCAAATGGGTCTTCCTAATGGACAATGACCCCAAACATACTTCCAAAGTTGTGGCAAAATGGCTTAAGGACAACAAAGTCAAGGTATTGGAGTAGCCATCACAAAGCCCTGACTTCAATCCTATAGAACATTTGTGTGCAGAACTGAAAAAGCGTGTGTGAGCAAGGAGGCCCACAAACCTGACTTATTTACACCAGCTCTGTCAGGAGGAATGGGCCAGAATTCACCCAATTTATTGTGGGAAGCTTGTGGAAGGCTACCCGAGTTAATCATTTTAAAGGCATAAAGCCTATTTGACTGCCATAAAGCTGACTACCACAAAGCCTACATTTGACTACCATAAAGCCTACATTTGACTGCCATAAAGCCTACATTTGACTGCCATAAAGCTGACTACCATAAAGCCTACATTTGACTGCCATAAAGCCTACATTTGCCTGCCATAAAGCTGACTACCATAAAGCCTACATTTGACTGCCATAAAGCCTACATTTGACTGCCATAAAGCTGACTACCATAAAGCCTACATTTGACTACCATAAAGCCTACATTTGACTGCCGTAAAGCTGACTTACCATAAAGCCTACATTTGCCTGCCATAAAGCTGACTACCACAAAGCCTACATTTGACTACCATAAAGCTGACTACCACAAAGCCTACATTTGACTACCATAAAGCTTGTTCATGATGGCGCCGGAGGGGATGGCAGCCGTCTTATCGGCTCTTAACCAAACATGCTATTTTGTTTGTTTTTTCGCGTCATTTGTAACTTGATTTGTACATAATGTTGCTGCTACGGTCTCTTATGACTGAAAAGAGCTTCTGGACATCAGAACTGCGATTACTCACCTCAGATTAGACAAATAATTTTTCTTCAATGAGTTGGAGGGCAGGGAGACACTACAGACACCCAACCAGGCCCAGATCCTCGGCATTCGCTGGAAAAGGAAACTGAGATTTCGCAGAAAAAGATCAGGGTGCCTTGTGAGGTTTAGGTGACGAGTGGCTAATCTTCCTTTGCCTTCCATCCTGCTACCTAACACTCAATGGCTGTAAAATAAATATGACGAACTGAAAGCACGTATATCCTACCAACGGGACATTTAAAACTGTAATATCTTATGTTTCACTGGCAACTGCTCGGCCTCTGACCACAAGGCACTACAGAGGGTAATGCTTACGGCCCAGTATATCGCTGAGGCCAAGCTTCCCGCCATCCAGGACCTCTATACCAGGCGATGTCAGAGGAAGGCACTAAAAATTGTCAAGGACTCCAGCCACCCTATTCATAGACTGTTCTTTCTGCTACCACACGGCAAGCGGTACCGGAGCACCAAGTCTAGGTCCAAGAGGCTTCTAAACAGCTTCTACCCCCAAGCCATAAGACTCCTGAACAGCTAATCAGATGGCTACCCAGACTATTTGCATTGTCCCCCCCTCCCCGGAATACGCTGCTGCTACTCTGTTATTATCTATGCGTAGTCACTTTAATAACTCTTAACACTTTAATAACTTTAAAAACTACCTACATGGACATATTACCTCAATTACCATCAACACCGGTGCCCCCGCACATTGACTCTGTACATGTACCCACTGTATATAGCCCCGCTATTGTTATTTACTGCTGCTCTTTAATTATTTGTTATTCTTATCTCATACTTTTTTTTAGGTAAGCATTTCACTGCAAGGTTTACACCTGTTGTATTCAGCGCATGTGACAAATAGAATTTGATTTGATTTGACTACCATAAAGCTGACAACCATAAAGCCTACATTTGACTGCCATAAAGCTGACCACCACGAAGCCTACATTTGACTACCACGCAGCCTACATTTGACTACCACGCAGCCTACATTTGACTACCACGCAGCCTACATTTGACTACCACGCAGCCTACATTTGACTACCACGAAGCCTACATTTGACTACCACGCAGCCTACATTTGACTACCACGCAGCCTACATTTGACTACCACGAAGCCTACATTTGACTACCACGAAGCCTACATTTGACTACCACGAAGCCTACATTTGACTGCCATAAAGCCTACATTTGACTGCCATAAGTCTGTGTGGGTCAGTGGGTAAGAGTGTGGCTCTACCCATGCCAAGGTTGTGAGTTCCGTTTCTACAGGGATCACATACACATAATGAAATAGTGCACACTCACTGCACTTTAAATCTCTTAGGATAAAATTGTCTCCTAAGTGGCATAGCTATGTCATTATGTTACATAAGTGCTAAGCCTAACTGAAGATGTGATAAGTCGTAATGACAGATGTTATGTCATGGGCTGTCTTGTAAAGTGGAAGGCTGACTATTCACCTCAGAAGTCAGAATATTGAAATGCAGCATTTATCTGCACATGGAGACACACATGCTCATCATCCCCATCATTAAATGTGCTTAAATATACATGAAAATAACATCTGAGGCATCCCGAGTGGCGCAGCGGTCTGTGTTGCTATGTCACTACAGGCTGTGTCATAACCGACCATGGCCAGGTGTCCCATAGGGGGGAGCTTAATTGGCTCAGTGTCGTCACAAGTCGCTCTCTAGCGACTCCTTGTGGCGGACCTGGCACCTGCAGGCTGATCGCCAGTTCAGTGGTCGCCAGTTGAACGGTATTTCCTCTACACATTGGTTCAGCTGGCTTCCTGGTTAAGCGAGCAGGTGCTAAGAAGTGCGGCTTGGCGGTTCATGTTTCGGAGGGAGCCTAACTCGATCTTCGCCTCTCCCGAGCCCGTTGGGGAGTTGCAGCATTGAGACAAAATCGTAATTGGATATCACAAAATTGGGGAGAAAAAGGGGGTAATATTTTTTATAACTAATAATAAATATAGAAACAAATATTTGAATTACATGTGAATGAATGGAGCGAACCAAGAGCAGGTCACGTTTCTGCTCCGTTCTTCTGGTAGACCACAGAGAATGTGGACTCACTCAGCAGCCTCTCCACTAGCAGTACTATAACTCAGAATACACTCATCCAAACCACCCGTGATGCTCCTACTGTTTGTATCCATGCCCTGGCTGAGGTTGAGGTCCGGGGACTGGGGAGGAGTGCGTGAACCGCATGTGTGGAGCACGCTGGGCTTCTTCCTCACATGTTGGACAACAGGACTGGCCCTGCCGTGGCACTGCTTATGTTTTGCTTTCGCTCTAATCCCTTTTATTACACAGATACAGTCAGGGAGGAACACACACACAGTCTTGCGTAAACAAATCCAATCATTCACGTACTCTTTGCGTCAGTCATGGACACACACATAGACAAAAACACACACAAACAAATACATGCACAATCTTTCACACATGCACACACACAGACACACATGCAGTCCTGTCCAGGCACATGCAGTAATGAGCAGAGCTTAATGCGTGCTTCCTGTTGGCCCAGACCAGGGCAGGCAGAGGACGGGACACCTTAGCTCGGGACGAGGTGGCCGTGGGCCAATCATAGCAGTTCCCAAAGTGCCTGCCATGCTGTCACACACACACCTAGACACAGACACTTATAGCCACACACTCATACACACACAGCTCCTGAATGTTATGTCCCTGGAGCTGTCCGAGGCGTTTAGAGCTGCTGCCCAGTGCTTCATTAATCTGCCTAATTACCTCTGGGGCCTGAATCTGAGACCTCGCCACACAAAGAGAGACCCGGTCACACACACACACACACAGCCAATTCCACACAGACAGACACCATGAGGACAGTGTTTGTGTCTGTCTATGCTCCTGAGTCCATATTCATGTCATGATAAGGAATTCTCATTGACCACGCCCACAAATTGGGTAAAACATTCTTTCCTATTGACCCCCATTGTAAATGAGGCAACTTCTCTGTACATTTTTTGTTATACAGAAATAACAAAATATGCCGAAAAGTTGCTGTGTTGTTCAATCAAACCAGTCAGAAATCACGACCTATGGATCACAATGAGCCTGTGAGAAGAGCCCTGTGACTTCAGGCTATTCGACGTGGGAAATGTGAGGACCCGGTGTCCAAGTAGCTTATGTGTGTGGAAAACATTTCATCACAGGTAAGACATTTATCTTGTCTAGTATAGTCCATTTGTAACTCCACTCACTCCTTGTAGTTGTGTAGTAAATGTTTTTGTGTTGTTGGTCTTGGCTAGCTTAATGTTCCGTTTGGTAGCTAGCTAGCACTCACTCACGTGGCTGCTAGCACTGTCGTGAAAAGGGGCATGAGAGAAGCCCTACAATCTAATGTTTTTCTAAGTATTGAGAATGCTCGGGAGCAGGCAATGTTTAGAAGTAATCTTTAGACATGCTGTACTTTTCTTAAATGTACACTGAACATAAATATAAACGCAACATGTAAAGTGTTGGTCCCATGTTTCATGAGCTGAAATAAAAGATCCAAGAAATGTTCCATACTCACAAAAAGCTTATTTCTCTTAAATTTTGTGCACAAACCTGTTAGTGAGCATTTCTCCTTTGCCAAGATAATCCATCCACCTGACAGGTGTGGCATATCAAGAAGCTGATTAAACAGCATGATCATTACACAGGTGCTGGGGACAACATGCCACTCTACAATATGCAGTTTTGTCACACAACACAATAGATGTCTTTAAGGGAGAGTGCAATTGGCATGCTGACTGCGGGAATGTCCACCAGAGCTGTTGCCAGATAATTGTATGTTAATTTCTCTACCATAAGCCACCTCCAATGTCGTTTTAAAGAATTTGGCAGTACGTCCAACTGGCCTCACAACCGCAGACCACGTGTAACAATGCCAGCCCAGGACCTCCAAATCCGGCTTCTTCACCTGGAAGATCGTCTGAGACCAGCCACTCGGAGAGTTGATGAAACTCTATATAGTATTTCTGTCTGTAACAAAGCCCTTTTGTGGGGAAAATTTGTTTGGGCCTGGCTTCCCAGTCGGTGGGCCTGGCTCCCATGTGGGTGGGCCTCCCAAGCCCATGACTGTGCCACTGCCCATTCATGTGAAATCCATAGATTAGGGCCTAATGAATTTATTTCAGTTGACTTATTTCCTTATATGAATTGAAACTTAGTAAAATTTTTGAAATTGTTTCATGTTGTGTTTTATATTTTTGATCGGTATAGATTTGTAATTCACTAAAGCAACAAGAAAATTGCATTTGAAAAGGGTAAAGTTTTGGCTGTGAGCCAATGGGGTAACCTAGGGAACCACAGGTTGTTTTTCCACACAGGAGGACGGACTTTCTATCTAATACCAACTGGCACTATCTGACAGTATCTGTCTAGTGTCTGTGTCTATCCGACAGTACCTGTCTCGTGTCTGTGTCTATCCGACAGTATCTGTCTAGTGTCTGTGTCTATCCTACAGTATCTGTCTAGTGTCTGTGTCTATCCTACAGTATCTGTCTAGTGTCTGTGTCTATCCTACAGTATCTGTCTAGTATCTGTGTCTATCCTACAGTATCTGTCTAGTATCTGTGTCTATCCTACAGTATCTGTCTAGTATCTGTGTCTATCCTACAGTATCTGTCTCGTGTCTGTGTCTATCCTACAGTATCTGTCTAGTGTCTGTGTCTATCCTACAGTATCTGTCTAGTGTCTGTGTCTATCCTACAGTATCTGTCTAGTGTCTGTGTCTATCCTACAGTATCTTTCTAGTGTCTGTGTCTATCCTACAGTATCTGTCTGAGTCTGTTTAATGTTTATCTATGTCTGAATCTTGTGTTTCAGGTGAGGTGTGTGTCTTTTTATTATTTTCATTTTTTTTATTAACCCCTTCACCACCCCTGCTCTTCGGAGGACAAATATCTTAGTTTTGTTTAAAGCTTTTTTGCTACATATAGATACATTTTGCATATACATTTTTACATACATGGTACTTTTATATAAAGCAGTCACATAACAATAGTACATGACCAAACATAAGCTCTTTATTCCCAACCTTCAGACACTCTCAGCCCATCCCACCTATCACCATAGACCTCAGCTCTTTAATCTCAACCCTCAGCCACTCTCGGCCCATCCCACCTATCACCATAGACCACCCTCGTTTGGTTTCCATGTGACATATATTTTTCAATTGTGCTGTGATGTTTTACAACATGTTTTTACCTTTCTAATCATATATTATACACAGATTGTGAGCTAAAGATGAAAACCTTTCCTATGAATATTATTATATTATTTATTGACTGACTGGCTTTCTAAATCGCCCAACACTGCTATTTGTAAGGTTCATTTTAATTGCATGTTGTGTGTCTTTTTGTCTGTACCTGTTTGGCAGAGCTGTATCCTATTTAGTAAAAACTCTGCTTGGCAGGGTGTGTGGGGTGTTCCACTTCAAACATAATACATGTCTGGATTATCTTCATCACTGTTTGCTCCCTCAATTTTTTATTTATATTTTTAAGAAGGATTAATAATGCTTTTATAAGAAGACTTCCTCTCTACTGTACGCTCTGAGGAACAGAGACTATCACTGCCAACCATCCTCTAATAGAGCTTGTCACACCTGCCTCACCTTCTGAGGGCAAACTAAGGTTTAAAAAGAACCTTTACTAGAATAGATGTGTCACTTCAAATAGTCCAAGCCGGCTTGTTATCCCAAAGTCACAACTCATTATAATCTCACCATCAAACCCACTCTGCTCAGTAATCTTCTGTGATGTAGCTTGTAACTAATGTGGTTTATTCATATTCAAGAGTTGTCAAGTGTCCTATAATACCTGAATTAATAATCTAGTATATCATATCCATCCGTATTATTAGTAGTAATGTTTGTTATTAGGCCAACTATGCTATTAGTATACCATACTACAGGATGAGATGAACTTGAATCAGACTGAGGATGTCCATTGCCACCACATGTACTATGATTCCCTGTGTACTACTATGAATAATGGCCAAAAGTCGATTTGAGCCTGGAGGAGAATAGATGAGGTTGAGCTTTGTGTTATTTCCTAGACCTGTTTTTTGCTTTGTTCCCAGTAGATGCTGATGTATTGCCGCAGAGCGAGATTTATGGACGCAGTGCATTGTGGCTCCTGACACTTTGACATGTTGTATTAAACGAGGCCAGGTTACCTGTACCAGTCCATGAGAGATTCTCAACAACCCGCTCAGCTCCAGGGCTCTGAGAAATGTTCTGTCACTGTGTCAGGTTCTATTTAATCTACACAAAGACTTTCATTATTAAATCCATTATGTGACTTTTTTCAAAAGGCATTTGTTATTCCACTTATTCCCCATCACTTTGTTAATTTAAGCTGGATGGCGTGTGTGTGTGGGTGCCGACGTAGGCCTTGTATTCATGAATATATAATGGACCTCTCCATGCTTTGTGGTTCGCTCTGACATGTGTATATTAGACGGTTGTAGCACTCTGAGATTGTAAATGATCTTCTTATTTACCCACGCCCTAATGGTTTAGAGAGAGAGAGAGAGAGAGAAAGAGGGAGGGAGGCAGAGAGATAGCTGGAAGGAAGCATAATGGCAACAGTGCAGGAAATGGCGGACACTGGCAGGGTAATAACTTCGATGGGTTGCCCTTTCAGAGGTGTTACAGAGAAAGGCTTTACTTTGTTGTCATAAGGCTGGGTCGTGGTGGTTAGGATGATGTTAATGTGCTTCAGGAATGTGACAATATGGACATAAGGCGGTAGTAAACATTGTAGAAACAAAGAGGTTGTGAAGCCTTTGAGATATGACATGGGAGTTGACCTGACCACTGCTGTACTGTAGTAGGGAGTCAGCATTTTAGCAGTGAGGGAGTCATTTTTGAGGTACTCTAACATGGCCAGGCTGTTAAGAACTCTGAAAAACACTTTGTAGTATCTGCCTAGCTGTGCATACTGGGCCCTGATTAGTGGGATAGCTGGGTGCTCATGTTACAGAAACACTCCTACAATGCTGACCTTCTGTGTGAACTTAGATTGGACCTGTTGCACACACAAACACATATACAGTACACACATTTACACTCACAAACACAAACACATACACATACACACACTCTCACGCACATACACATGGCCTGTGTATGGCGTCATACACTGTAAAAGGTGCAACTCATGTTCCTCCTGGCATGTGTGTATGGGAGGGAGAAGCCCAGCCTGTCCACACACCATCAGGTAACATGAGTCTTTCTCCTCTGATCTGACCGTATCTCCGCTCCCCTCCTCCCCCAAACACTCCCCATTGACCTCCCACCCTGTCTGTGAGAAGGTATGAAGATGATATCATTGCGTGAAAGCCTGAAGCCTATTGGCTACTCTGCTTCCCCTATCTACCTGCCTCTTCCATAACTCCCTCCGTCGGACAAAAACACAGCCAAGACAGGAAGACGTGGCTGAATGGGAGACAGAGAGACAGTAAGAGAGAAAGACAGACCAAGGTATTTAGACTGAGCGATCGAGTGGGTGAAGAGACCTAGCTAGACAGACAGACATAGCTGAACGCTGGTCAGGAGAGAGATTAAGGTCAGAAACTCCAGAAAGCCCTCTGGCAGCGATGTAGCCCCAGTCAGAGCACCTGATTTCCCCATTAGCCCTCCTCCATGGTCCCCTCGGTGTGGAGCGAGCTCTGCTCGATGTTCCACGGCCCACTGATTTCAAACATGAGCTACTTCAGGAATGATAATGACAGAAGCATGCCTGGAAAAATATATTTATCTTCCAAAATACTCCGTCCTTTCTCTCTCTCTTTTACATTTTCTTGCAACTGTTTTTCAGAGAGAATTGTGATTTACGACTGTTCTCTCCTACCTGTTTACCACCGTACCACTCTGATTGGCTGCGTTCGGTGGGCACGGGGAGGAGGTGTTAAAGGGCTTGGTGGTGATTGGCAGGGAATGTTACATCCTGTCCCGTCCTGAGCAGAGCAACACACCTGTCCAATGCCAAAGAGGAGCAGAGAGCAGTACACCCAGCCCGGCCGGCAGCCTTTCCCACAGTGTTCCACTCAATTCTTACATTCCTGTCCTGTGACAGCATGTCTGCTTTTATATGCTCTTCAGAATTTTTACTGAAAATACTCCGTGTCAGAAAGTCTAACTCATATTCATCTGATGTAGTATTTCATGTCCCAATATTCCCCTCTAATTCGTATTTTCAGAATGGTTTATGTGCTCAGTAGCTAGTAGCTACACATCCCTTTAAGACATCAACAGTACATCATCACTAACTGCACATCCCCTTTAAGAAACTCCTGGCATTGATATTTACAGTTGTGTTATAGCACAATGTATACTGAGCAAAAATATAAACGCAACATGCAACAATTTCTAATATTTTACTGAGTTACAGGTCATATGAGGAAATCAGTCAATTGAAATAAATTAATTAGGCCCTAATCTATGGATTTCACATAACTGGGAATACAGGATCTCACCATGGTATGTTTGTGCATTCAAATTTCTATTGATAAAATACAATTGTGTTTGTTGTCCATAGTTTATGCCCATACCATAAGCCCACTACCAGCACTCTGTTCACAACGTTAACATCAGCAAACCGCTCACCCACACAACGCCATACATATGGTCTGCAGTTGTGAAGCCGGTTGGATGTACTGCCAAATTCTCTAAAATTACGTTGGAGGCGGCTCATGATAGAGAGATAAACATTCAATTCTCTGGCAACAGCTCTGGTGGACATTTATGCAGTCAGCATGACAATTTCACACTCCCTCAAACTTGAGACATCTGTGGTATTGTGTTGTGTGATAAAACTGCACATTTTGTAAAAGTGGCCTTCTATTGTCCCCAGCACAAGGTGTACCTTTGTAATGATCACGCCGTTTAATCAGCTTCTTGGTATGCCACACCTGTCAGGTGGATGGATTATCTTGACAAAGGGCAAATATTCTCTAATGGGGATTAAAACACATTTTTAGAGAAATAGGGTTTTTGTGTATATGGAACATTTGTGGGATCTTTTATTACAGGTCATGAAACATGGGACCAACACTTTACATGTTCCATTTATATTTTTGTTCGATGTAGTTTGATCATGATTGTTTAGCCACACACACGCTCTAGTTTATTGGTGCCTCAGAGCCTCTATCAGTTGACCAGCAGGATGACATCAGTCCATTCCATTCCAGGTCTTGCGTCGTCTTCATAGATGCGGTACACTCCAGAAAGAGACCCACAAAAATTCGGAATGCCACGCACTTCCAAGCTGGAATATTGCTGGCATCCAGGCCTCCGCAGGAATGTCCCTTCTTAGAACCCTTAGCCATCATAATTTCCTGCTTGGTCCCAGCTTGGGACATGACTCAACCATATTCATAATCCCCGTGGGGCACCCCCTTCTAACGAACGTCCCCTAGATTGATTGACCATGTGGAATGGCTGACCAGGGTACCACTGCTTGACCATGTAAGGAGTGCAGTAACCACCAGAAGGTCTACATTGCTGAAGGATAAGGTGTAGATGACTCCTCAGATGGTTATTTACTAGTGACCACAAAACCACAACTGGGGTCGACCACAGAAAAGAAAAACAAGTGTCTTTGTTAGGGTGCCCTTAGTCATCATACCTGATATGGTGCCCTTATTCATCATACCTGATATGGTGCCCTCTGCCATGTTGCCATGTCTGATCATCGGTGGCACATTAATCACCATTTCTTAGAATAGTTTGTTCACAATGTGGCTTCGTAAAAGCTTAATTCCCAACTACATAGTCAGGTTTTAATGTTTCCTCACTTTGGATAGAGTTTGTGTGTGTGTGTGTGTGTGTTTGCTTGAGTTGTCCTTGGTAATGAAAGTGCTATTTTCTTCCTTTGCAATTTCAATTCCCACTCAAGGATTTTTTTTATTTTTATTGAACCTTTATTTAGATGGGCAAGTCAGTTGAAAACAAATTGTTATTTACAATGACGGCCTACCCCGGCCAAACCAGGACCACGCTGGGCCAATTGTGCGCCACCCTATGGGACTCCCAATCATGGCCAGATGTGATGCAGCCTGGATTCAAACCAGGGACTGCAGTGACTTCTCTTGCATTGAGATGCAGTGCCTTAGACCGCTGCACCACTCAGGAGGATAATGGAAATTGGAACATCAAATATTCAACATCTTGAGATTGTGTTTGAATAGAGACAGGCATTCTGCATGCCACTCACTCCTCTATCCTCCCTCTCAGTTCAGTCATTAAAATGTATTTCTAAAGCCCTTTTGACCTCAGCAGATATCACAAGTACTTATACAGAAACCCAGGCTAAAACCCCAAAGAGCAAGCAATGCAGATGTAGAGGCACGGTGAATAGGAAAAACTCCCAAGAAATGCAGTAACCCAGGAAGAAACCTAGAGAGGAACCAGGCTCTGAGGGGTGGCCAGTCCTCTTCTGGCTCTGCCGGGTGGAGATGACCAGCAGTGTAAAATAATAATCACAGTGGTTGTAGAGGGTGCAACGTTTCAGCACCTCAGGAGTAAATGTCAGTTGGCTTTTCATAGCCGAGCATTCAGAGGTCGAGAGGGAGAGGGGGACGAAAGAGCACGTCCGGGACAGGGTAGCACATCCAGTGAATAGGTCAGGGTTCAATAGCCACAGACAGAACAGAAGAAACTGTATCAGCAGCACGACCAAGTGGACTGGGGACTTCAGAAAAACTCAAAAGGGGGTAAAAACAAGTAGAGAGGGGAACTGTTCACAGGGATCCACCAAAAGGGCAACACAGAGTTTAGGAACGGGAGCGAGAATGGCTATGAAGAGGAGAGTAGCTAGGAGATCCTCTGCCACCACAGTGAGAGAGGAGAAATCGAGGGAGCATACTTAAGATCACACAGGACACCAGATAAGACTGGAGAATTACAACAGATAGGCACATAGACTATTCTAGGGGGGTTGGGAGACACTGGCCCCATCCAAAGCCAACCAGGCAGGATATAACCCCACCCACTTTGCCAAATCACCGCCCCAAACCACCAAAGGAATATCAACAGACCACTAACTTACTACCCTGAGGCAAGGCAGAGTATAGCCCACGAAGATCATCCCCCACCGCAAGAGCCCGAGGCGGTGCAAATCTGGACAGGAAGATCACGCCAGTGACTCATCCCAATCAAATCAAGTATAGCGAAGAAAAAAAAGCCTGGCCCTCTTAGGGATGATGTGGGAGAGCGTGAGCAAGCTAGTAACTCAGCCCTCGTAATAGAGTCAGCCGTAGAGAATGGAGTGGAGAGAGGGGAGCCGGCCAGGCAGAGACAGCAAGGGCGGTACATCACTCCAGTGCCTTGCCGTTCACATTCGCACCCCTGGGCCAGACTACACTCAATCATAGGACCTGCTGAAGAGATGAGCCTTCAGTAAAGACTTAAACGTTGAGACCTGGTCTGCGTTTCTCACATGGATCGGCAGACCTTTCCATAAAAATGGAGCTCTATAATAGAAAGCCCCCAGCTGTTTGCTTAGAAATCCTAGGAACAATACGGAGGCCTGCGTCTTGTGACTGTAGCGTGTAGGTATGTATGGCAGGACCAAATCAGAGAGATAGGTAGGAGCAAGTCCATGTAATGTAGGTTAACAGTAAACCCTTGAAATCATCCCTGGCCTTAACCATTCAAACCAGTCATTTCTACAGTCATTTCCTACGTCCCCTGCAAAGGAAATGTTTTTGATTATAGATATTAATTTGTGAATATTGGAGTTCAGGAAAGACTTTTGTAATGGGAATTTTTTTTTATTATTTGGAGAAGATTTGAATAGGAGGAAGAGTTAAATCATTATATACCCATTTCTGGTCATTCTTCCCTCATCTCTGGCAGAGAAATCCACATTTTCCTTCAACAAACGTTCCGCTCAGCTCAGTGTTCCTTCCATGAGGGGAGACCTCCAATCATGTTCCTATGACATCATTGGGTGATACGAGGGAAAATTCCTCAATCAAATCAGCCAAAACCCATAACAAAGTTTAAATAGTTTTGCTTGGATGTCTAAACTAAGGAAGGAGAACGATGCTGTCAGAGCTTCTCTCCACTCTGTGGCCAGTGAGTGTATCTACTTAATTGTTAGAGCTGGTCATGCTCTCTTGGCACAGTAACTCACATCAGATCGGTTTCCAAAATAGCACCTTATTATCATAAGGCTCTAGTCAATAATAGTGCACTATATATGGAATAGGGTGCCATTTGGGACACAGCCCAGAAGTTAATCTAGGGTACTTTGTGAATGAAGAACAATTTGTCTCCAGCCCTCCACCCCTCATCACCCCCTCCTCTCAACCCAGCTGGACGGTACTGTAACTAAAACCAGGACAAGTGTGGTTAAATCCCTTCCTCCTTCACTTGTAATCACCACTGAATACTGAAAGACTCTTGTTGCTTTATAAGTTACATTTGTTATGAATTCCACTGCATTAGATTAAATAATCATGTTTACGTCATGTGATTCTGTTCCTGCAGTTCTTTTTTGCATTTCACAAGTTTATTATAAAGCCATTCTGTGTTGATGGACTCGTTCTTTATTGGTTGTTTTTTGGCATCATGGTATCACTGATCGAGATGCTGATTAGATTATGTCATTTTAGCCGCGGTTCGGTCACAGCCTGCGGTCTCAGCCTCCAAGGATGGAGTGGTTGAGAGTGGTCCATATCAGCTGGTCCATGTCTACATCATGATGGTTTATGAGCGCATGCCCTTAGCATGTGAGCTAAGAATAGGTTTAGAGAGACCAGACCCTGACCATTATCATCTGATCTGATCTGTGTGGCTAGTGGTGACATCACACAAGACATTGATTGACAAGGGGTGTGTGTGTCTAGGGGTGACAGAGTGCCACAGCAGTGCAACTCAAGTGGGAGTACTTACTCTTATCAAAGACGTTAACCACAGACCTCTGCTACCGTATGTGTAGATTAAATGGCTATGAGCCTCTTTAGGATGTGCTGTATGGAGAGAGCATCTCTTATCTCTGCCTTTTGTATGTGTGTTGTGTGTGTGCCCTTTTATGTGTGTGTGTGTGCCTATGTGTGTGATTTGCGTGTGTGTGTGTGTTGCGTGTTATTACGTGTGTCCATATGACCCATCAGTAGCAGAAGTTGACTGCTCCACAGTAGCTGGCTGTCTCAGCCCTCCATGGTAAAACATGTTGACAATTCAAAGCAAAACAAATGCCTGCCATTCCTACTGGAATAGTAAGCAGCTGATTCATGTGTCAGTGTTTGTATATTAGTACAGTATCTCCAGTTCAGCCATGTCGCTGCACTACCCTGACCTGACCTGACCTGACCTGCGTTCCAGCACAGGTGCTTGCTATCATGGAGGTGTACAGAGATGACATCACTGGCTTTTCTATAGACTCATAATTATTTTGTGTGTGGGTGAGGGTGACTTTGAAAAGCATGTCGCAAAACACGCCATTACAAGAGTATAACTTTCACAGATGATACATTTCATGGATTAAATCGTTCGGTCATAGAGCTCAAATCGTGGCTGTTGCTACTGGGCATTTTCATATAAAAGGACCCATGAACACCAGCATGTAAAGTTCATAGGACCATATAAAATTGAGTGTCCAATGAAAGCTAAGAGTTTTTATAGTTTGGGGGAAATGAAGGCAAAGATATATTTTTTAACCATTTTCCATCTTAAAAATTAGCCATAAGTAAAGGCTTTGATTTCTGGATAAACAGACGGAAAAGGGTCTTAGAAAACATCTACCAGAAAGAGTCTTGAAAGGTATCAGAAATACATCAAAACTCAATAATTGTGATGTAAAGACCCTTGACAACTAATATCAACGCTTATTTCATTTTGGAGAAATTGTTTACCTTAGGTAAATGTATGAAATATTTCCTTGTTCCTTGTAATGCCATTACTTTAAGATATTTCCTAATTTCTCTCCCTCTTGATGATGGAGGATAATGAACGTTCACAGAAGTTACAAGTAATGGTAGACCTACCAATTAGTTATAGTGATTTTACTGATATCAATTTTGTTTATGAATTATTAAGTGATTAAAACTCGGAATTACCAAAAAATCTGTAATGGAATTACTGCAACTGAATTGGCTACAATGGGAAATCATAGTAGTCACAAACCACAGTTGGATCACGTGCTACTGGACTGTATTCTACTGTGCTGTGCTGTGCTGTCCAAACTTGTGAAACATGAGGAGAATGACATTCATATCCATAATGATGCATTTCTGTGTAGTACAGATCAGGGACGCATGATGTCATTCCGTTACCGTAATTCCGTTACCGTAATTCCGTTACCGAGTGTAAATCCACTTCACTTAATGTTGATCAATAACCCACGTAGATTTTTTCTAACTCAGGGAGCCATGTCATAGCTGACACCTCATTATTTCTGCAGACATCTTTGAACCTTAATTCAGAGCAGATACTTAACAGAGTTTTTGGAAAACGTGGTCACATAAAAACCTGACAGAGATTTTACCACAATTCCATTACCAAAGTTTGCATCTGCACAGTTATTCCACTAAATTAGTTTTGAGACATTTTTCAGTTGATTCTTTTAAAAGTAGTCATTGTGCATAGAGTTGTATGTTTTGTTAAACTTTGAAATCAATGTACTTTTTTGGGCATATACAATGTTTGAAAGTGAAAAAAACTGAGTCAAAGCATAATTCCGTTATCGTGGAATTGCCATACTGTAACTGCAGCATGCAGATCATCTGTCTTCTTGACCTTTATTTCATTTTCTCTGAAATTGAGATTCATTAGGCCTGCACTTTGAGAAGGCCTCAAAGCACAGCGCCCAAAGACTTTCTTGCTCCCACAAAAGAACTGGAGCTGTTCCCACCTTCCTCTTCTATTTCTCTTTCTCAGCTGTAGAAAAGAAAATGATTCATCTTCTCTCCTCCTTTCCTCCTCTTTCCACAGTATCACTTAACATGCTGAGCGAGCCAGAGAACATGGCTTCTGAGATGTTGTAACTTGGAATGGTTGAGGAGATTCTAGAACACAAAACACAAACAACATCAGATCTTCCAGAGAAAGAGAGCGAGATGGCCCTGCAGGGGGAGTCAGTCTAATGTGTTAAAGACCTTCAGCAACCAGCTGCTCTCTAACCCACATAGAGAGGAGAGGGTTTAGACCACTACTTTAGAATTCCAGCAATGTTCCAGAACCCACCAGGAGATACATGATTCCTTCTCTGTGTGTGGCTGATGGAATGGGAGGAGGGATGCTGCCTGGAATTAGATGTTAGGATGTCTACTGGTGTCATGTTGCATCTGCCTGGGGCTAAGCCTTTCTATACCAGTGGTGATTAGAGAGGTACCATTCCTGGAAGATAAAACAGCTTCACCAGGTGGTCGAGGTATGCTGCCCTGAATCCACACAGGTTCACCCCCTTGGCCATCCTCTCAGCCCTTATAAGGTCAAATCACAGGTCGGCCGAGAGCAAGAGTGAATCTGTTTTTCAGCATTAAGACGAACTGAGGTATTCGTGGCTGGGAAAAGCATCAAGTATGTAGAAGACATCCTTCATTGTTTGTTTTCTCTTAATTCCCTGTATGCATCCTGGAATTCTGGACTGCTCGCTTGTGGTGCGTAAAAATACAGACTTGGGGCTTTTTCCAGCTCAGTCTTTGGTAAACACATCAGGAAAGCCTAACAAAATTGGTGTTTTCAGTTTTTGAGTATAAGCATAAACAACCCTTCATTTCTTTTGGCCCTCCTGCAGAAATATGTGCCGATCCTTCCAAGGTTTTGCTGTATCTGTGGGTGTTCTATGCTTCTTCTTTTTGTAATATCTCTTCTTGTCCAGCAGGGTTGGGTTATCACCTCCATCTCAACTCCAAATCAGTTCAGAATTCCTCATTCGAAATAAGAGAGATTTTTCAATTGTTAATTGACTGAATTGAGATGGAATGAATCCCAAGTCTGTTGTTCAATGTTTTGTGTTTTGTTCTCTTATGCACCATATGTGTGTCGTGTTCTATGTGTTCCAGAACTTCTGGCCCTGGTGTGTGTGTGTGTGTGTGTGTGTGTGTGTGTGTGTGTGTGTGTGTGTGTGTGTGTGTGTGTGTGTGTGTGTGTGTGTGTGTGTGTGTGTGTGTGTGTGTGTGTGTGTGGCAGTGTGTGTGTGTGTGTGTGTGGCAGTGTGTGTGTATGTGTGGCAGGGTTTCTGTTAGCCGGTCAATTGTCCAGGAGAAGAAGTGGGAAAAAAACATTGTGAAATAATGCTGTTTAGCCTATTCATTGATGAAAATACCAGTCGATGTAAAAATATTTGACTGGTAATGCTTATCGAAAGAGAGCTGCTCAAACAGCAAATGCATAGGCAACGGAAGGCAGGCTTCATCAGCAAGTCACACACCAATTTGCAATGAGCTGGAAGCAGTATGCATTTTGAAAACATATACAGTACTTAATTGTTTGAAACCTCAACATTTTATGACATATTACCTTGCTTCATAGTAGCCTAGCCAAAATCACACCATATCCGTTGGGGCAATCTCCCCTCTTTCTACATTTCAAATGTATATTTTCATCTCTGTCACATGAAACCACTCACTTTTGACAAACTGCCTTGTGCGCGTTGCTGCGCTTATAATTTGAAGACATAATAGTTTATAAATATTTTAAGATAAACGTTCTGATCAGATGCATCCGACTCGTTTGCTTTTTCAAGTGTTTTAAATGTAGACTAGGCCAACTGGTTGTATGAATTTGGGATCTATTGTCCCACAACTCCCCCAGAGTCTGTATGGAATAAGTTATTTCTTTATAGACAAGCTGACCAATCGACTAGGTAAACTGTTCTACTATGGGGGATAGTAGATTGACATAGGCTAGTGATTTTGCTGTTCTTTACTCATCTTTTTGGTGGAGGAAAAGTACATGTGGACTGTTATTCTAACATTTTGAAAGTGCTTATCAGAATGATTTTTTTTACCCCTTATTCTCCCCAATTGGTAGTTACAGTCTTGCCTCATCGCTGCAACTCCCGTACGGACTCAGGAGAGGCGAAGGTCGAGAGCCATGCGTCCTCCGAAACAGAACCCAACCAAGCTGCACTGCTTCTTGACACAATTACGGCTTAACCCAGAAGCCAGCCGCACTAATGTGTCGGAGGAAACACCGTACACCTGGCGACAGTGTCAGCGTGCACTGTGCCCGGCCCGCCACAGCATGATGGGACAAGGACATCCTGCCAGCTAAACCCTCCCCTAACCCGGATGACACTGAGACAATTTTGCGCCGACCCATGGGTCTCCTGGTCGCGGCCGGCTGCGACAGAGCCTGGACTCGAACCAGGATCTCTAGTGGCACAGCTAGCACTGCTATGCAGTGTCTTAGACCACTGCAGCACTCAGGAGGCCTGCTCGTCAGAATTCTTTAAGAAGGACTGCACATCCTTGCATCCTTGTCTTGCATGCTCTGTTAATATTAATAACCCTAATCAAAATGTGATTTCTGTCATTCTGAGCACTGTGTGTAGACGCCCTAATCAGGTTACGCACCCAATGCATATGGGTCCGGTAAATTTCTCAAAGGTCCGGTAAATTGAAATGCTACCTGTCAAATGCCTGATGCCACATTTTCCTAATGGAAACCCTGGTGTGTCAGTGCATACCTCAGGTCCCTGTTGTGTAGTAAATCATGTCCAGGGAGGGTCATTCAATCAGCCCCTGGAGGAGGTATTGCCGCCCGCTGCCCACACCCCCACTGTTCTTTCACTCACTCTCTCTCTCACTCCTTTTTATCATGAGCCAGTAATTATGTGCTCCAATAAGAGGAATGTCTTAAGTCTCTGAGACACACAGAGCGGTTGATTACCGAGCCTAATGAATTCCCTTTCCTGTCTTCCAGGAACATTCCATAATGCAGATGCCATATAATTGCTTTCTGCAGTACTGCAGTCATTGTGAAAATAAATGTTCCCCACGCTCTCATCCATACCTCCTTTCTTTCTCTCCTTCCATAATTCAAATCATTCTCAGATGTCAATTAAGCCTCTGTGTTCTAGCTTTAACTCTATTAAGTTGTATATCTCACTCCGACTGACTCAGCAGACTGACTTAGTGACTGAAGTTTGCTAATGCTATCAGTCCCAGGCTAAATCCTGGCCTTTCCTGTCACTATCAGTCCCAGGCTAAATCCTGGCCTTTCCTGTCACTATCAGTCCCAGGCTAAATCCTGGCCTTTCCTGTCACTATCAGTCCCAGGCTAAATCCTGGCCTTTCCTGTCACTATCAGCCCCAGGCTAAATCCACAGCAGCGCCCTGTGTGTGTTTGAGTCCATGCATCCACACAGACACACTGGGATGCTAACTGCCTATATAGATTCTTATATGTTATAACTGGAACTTGCATTTGGCACCAAATACACTTACAAGATTCATAGAAGATTCTTATAATATCTAACTTACATGGGTGGTAAACATTTAGACATAACAGAAATGTTGCATGTATTATATAAAAAACATACGCTAAACCTTGTAAGGTCTTACACAGTGCATTCGGAAAGTATTCAGACCCCTTGATTTTTTTTCACACATTTTGTTACGTTACAGCCTTATTCTGCAATGGATTTAAAAAATAATTCCCTCATTAATCTGCACACAATACTCCATAATGACAAAGTAAAAACAGGTACAAAATAACAATAAATGTATGAACTATCACATTAACATAAGTATTCAGGCCCTTTACTGAGTACTTTGTTGAAGCATCTGATTACAGCCTCGAGTCTTCTTGGGTATGACGCTACAAACTTGGCACACTTGTATTTGGGGACTTTCTCCCATTGTTCTCTGCAGATCCTCTCAAGCTCTGTCAGATTGAATGGGGAGCGTTGCTGCACAGCTATTTTCAGGTCTGCCCAGAGATGTTCGATCGGGTTCAAGTCCGGACTCTGGCTGAGCCACTCAAGGACATTCAGAGACCTGTCCCAAAGCCACTCCTGCATTGTCTTGGCTGTGTGCTTAGGGTCGTTGTCCTGTTGGATGGTGAACCTTCGCCCCCAGTCTGAGGTCCTCAGCACTCTGGAGCAGGTTTTCATCAAGGATCTCTCTGCACTTTGCTCCATTCATCTTTCCCTCGATCCTGACTAGTCTCCCTGCCACTGAAAACCATCCCCACAGCATGATGCTGCGACCACCATGCTTCACTGTAGGGATGGCGCCATGTTTCCTCCAGATATGACGCTTGGCATTCTTGCCAAAGAGTTAAATCTTGGTTTCATCAGCCCAGAGAAACATGATTCTCATGGTCTGAGAGTCCTTTGGGTAACTTTTGGCAAACTCCAAGCGGCTGGTGTGCCTTTTATTGAGGAGTGCCTTCCGTCTGGCCACTCTACCATAAAGTCCTGATTGGTGGAGTGCTGCAGAGATGGTTGTCCTTCTGGAACGTTTTCCCATCTCCACAGAGGAACTCTGGAGCTCTGTCAAAGTGACCATCGGGTTCTTGGTAACCTCCCTGACCAAGGCCCTTCTCCCCCGATTGCTTAGTTTGGCCGGGCAGCCAGCTCTAGGAAGAGTCTTGGTGGTTCCAAACTTCTTCCATTTAAGAATGATGGAGGCCTCTGTGTTCTTGGGGACAATCCTGTCTCAGAGCTCTGCGGACAATTCCTTCGACCTCATGGCTTGGTTTTTGTTCTGGCATGCTCTGTCAACTGTGGGACCTTATATAGACAGGTGTGTGCATTTCCAAATCATGTCCAATCATCAATTGAATGTACCACATCTCAAGGATGATCAATGGTAACAGGATGCACCTGAGCTCAATTTCGAGTCTCATAGGAAAGGGTCTGAATACTTACGTAAATAATGGTTTTGATAACAGCAGTGAATTTATTTAGTTACTAAGTAGTGATCTTTCAAAAATCATTTTCACGGTAGTAGTCAGTGACAAATATCAAAGCTACGTACGACTGGGCTTGGTTAAAACCCTGGATGGGAGACCAAATGCGTAGCTGTAGATAAATCAACTGTCCAGTAGGAGGTGCTGCCCAGCCTTAAACATGGAAACTTATACATGAAAATGTATATACAAATATAGTATTTTTTCTTAAAGTAATTGTCATGGTTTTTCATATGTTGACTTTAAAAAAACAACAGTGTGGATCCTATAAGAAAAGCATGTATTTTGTAGAGGTTACATTCTCAGAATAACACTTTTCTTTTAAAAATGTATTGTTAACTCATGTAATTCATAGTTTTTGTCTTAAGTATGTCATACCATATCTTTGTATGAAATGCACCACAATCATGTATTAAATTATGATTGTCATATAAGGCATACAAATTAACACATATACAAATACAGCACAGACATATAAGAAAAAATATATACAATTTTATTAGATTAACTATTAGATTTTTTTGGTACAAATAATCTGCTTCTGCCATACAATATTCATATTTGATGTTCATACTTATTTTCCATATGGAAGATGTGCTCAAACACAACACATATGTACAATCGCCCATGCACACAAACAATCATGTATGCAGACATTCAGTATGTGCAAACGACTGCACATAGACACATGGAATGCACACAGTCACATAGCAAAACATATGCTTACACACAAGTAGATACACATGCTTGCATAGCATGAGAACGTTTCCATGTTGAAGCATAAGCCCTAGGCTATTTTCCTATTCCTTATCCAATGAACTCAAACCTTTCAGAATCCCTGGAATGGGTTATTTTAAGAGCTTTTGAACAACCCTGTGTGTTATCAAATGAAGGAGTGGTTGATGGAGAGGGGTGGGAAGGAGTTGAAAGTCTGATCCAGTTTCATAACTGTTAAATGAAGTAAGAGAGCGACACTCTCTGTCATCATAAACACTAAGTGTTCAAAACATTAAGACCATCTTCCTAATATTGGGTTTAGGTTTGTTCACAGACTGTATTTGAAACCAAGGAAACGTTTTACAATGAAACTGTCCCCATCTGCCAACTGTTCACTGTGTCCCCTAAACCAGGTATGCACATTCCTTCATATGTTGGAGTGCCCTGCAGTTAAATGCTTCTGGGGCAAAGGTACACAATTAGTTTTGAAGTGCATGAATATTCAAGGCTTTGCTCTATTATATTACTTAATTATTACTTAACGATGATAGCCCCATGCATCTGTCAATCAATCAGAGAAGATTGCTGCTGGCAGGCAGCACTGGTGCAAAAAAAATGTTGTCTCTAAGATGGCAACCACCACACTCTCAGTATGGTTTCCGCTTGGGGAGGGAGTATACGGGTGGGTGGATGGGCACTGAGGGGGGGAATGGGTTGGGGTTATCTTTGTGTGCATTTCTTTGATTTTCTTTGTACCTGTCACATCTGCTCCTGCATTGCCCTCTACTGCTCATCCTGTGTCTCCTTGACCTGCCGCCACTCCCCCAGTACTCTCTCCCTCTCCCTCTCTCTCTCTCTCTCTCTGTGTGTGTGAGATTGTGTGGGCGGAGACAGGTGTGCTAGAGTCAGAGCAGATCCCCACCAGCTGCAACCTGTTCCATAATCAAGACCTCTACAAATACTCAGCCCTGCCACTTCCACGCTGCCAGATCATAATCTCTGCTCAGTCAGTCTACGTTTCTAGTCGTTTGTTACTATTCAGATCCTGTCATCCTGTTGTGCCTGTTTTCCTTGCCTGATGCTGTTTACCTTTCCGCTCCAGTTCTTCCTATTCTGACTCTGGTCCCTGTCTCCAGTCCCACATCTCGTCATTCTGCTGCTCTGTCCTGGATTCCCCATTCTACTACTTCCTTGGATTCCCCTCCGGACCTGCTTACCCTGTCTCAACCCCTCTCGCTCCAGCCTCAGCCTCCGCACCTGGTTTCCAGCTACCGCCCGAGCTTCCCCTGACCTGCAATCCATCTCACCCTGTGTTTCAATAAATACCCTGGTTACTTCATCCCAGTCTCCTCGTCTGAGTCTGCTCTTGGGTTCCCCTGTTCCACTCCGCGTAACAGTACAATCTGGCCAAAGAAATGAACCCAGCAGACTCTGCTGCTCTCCACCAAAGCCTTGTCGGCCAAGGTACCCTGCTCGAGCAACATGACCAAGCCCTGAAGACCCTTCTGGAGCACATCAAGGAGTTTTCACAGAGCCTGTCTGACCTACAGGGCCGACCCTTCGCCCAGAGCTCACAACCAGTTCCAAGTCCTTTTCCTCTGCTCCGGGAGCCGTTTGTTCCGACTCCCGAGCGTTACGATGGCAACCTCGGAGCTTGCAGAGCCTTTTGGTACAATTTTCACTAGTATTTGAGAAACAGCCCTGCTCTTATGCTAGCGAACGGGCCAAGATGTCCTTTCTGATTGGCTGCCTCTGTGGAGCAGTGCTTTCCTGGGCCACGGCGGTGTGGGAGAGACAGTCCCCCATCTGCTTCTCCTACTCCAGATTCACAGAGGAGATGAAGAAAGTCTTCAACCACCCGGTCTGCGGTAAGGATGCTGCTAAACGACTCCTGTCCCTCCGTTAAGGCCACCCATAGTGTTACTGAGATGGCATGTGAGTTCCGCACCCTTGCCGCTGAAAGTAGCTGGAATAAGGAGGCCCTTCAGGGAGCATTCCGGAATGCAATCACGGAGACCCTCAAGGATGAGTTGTCCAGGGATGAGCCTGATGGACTTGATGAACTCATCTCTCTCGCTATCCGCATCAACAACCGTCTCCGTGAGTGTTGGAGGGAGAGTAGGTAGGGTTGTATGTCCCATAACATCTTCTCCAGTACCTTGTCCTCCTTCTCCGACTGCATCCCATCTCCAGGCTCGTCCAGATCCTGAACACATGCAGCTCAACCGGGCCCATTTCTCCAGAGAAGAGGCAACGAGGAATCTGTGCTAGGAGCTGCCTATACTGTGGCCAGGTTGGTCACTTTGTCTCCACTTGTTCCCTGCGTCCAGCAAAAGAAGGGGCTTGGCAGTAGTTGGGGATATACTGTTGAACCAAATCGCTTGCCCATAGCCAGGCTTTTCCTCTGTCTGCTCTCATCGATTTGGGCGCAGACGAGAGCTTCCTGGAACGAGGTGTCATTACCCAGTTGGACCTGGACACTGTCCCACACTCACCCCTCGATGCCAACGCTCTCAATGGATAACTCCTCGCTTGTGTCTGTGAGAGAACCGTCCCTGTCATCCTGCGTCTCTCTGGAAATCAGCAGGAAAAGATCAGTTTCCACATAATCGACTGTCCTTACTCTCCCCTGGTTCTTGGCCATCCATGGTTAAAGCTACACAACCCACAGATTGACTGGACCGCCGGAAAGTTAACCATTTGGAGTTAATTTTGTCACACTAATTGTTTACATTCTGCCCCCCCCCCCCCCCAACCCCCTATTCTTGTCTGTGCTCCAGTTCATTCCAGAACCGTCATCAGTTCCTCCCGAGGATCACGATCACGATCTAGCTACTGTGTTCAGCAAGCACCACACCCTGTTGCTGACGCCTCATCGGCCATACGACTGCACCATTGACCTCCAGCCTGGAGCTCCTCTCCCCAGTAGCTAGTTGTTTAACCTCTCTCGTCCCGAGCAAGAGGCTATGGAGAAGTACATCCAGGATTCTCTGGCTGCAGGACTTATCAAGTCAACTTCCTCCCCGGTGGGTGCTGGGTTTTTCTTTATGAAGAAGAAGGATGGGTCACTGAGGACGTGCATAGACTTCCGTGGGCTGAATAATATCACTGTTAAGAACAAGTACCCCTTGCCACTCATCAGCTCTGCTTTTGCCCCCCTCCATCGTGCCACGGTGTTTACCAAACTCGACCTCCAGAATGCCTAAAACCTTGTCCGCATAAGAGAGGGGGACAAGTGGAAGACTGCGTTCAACACACCACTTGGTCACTGAGTATTTGGTCATGCCTTTTGGTCTTACTAACATCCCTGCTGTTTTCCAAAACCTAGTCAATGATGTGCTGAGGGATGTGATTGGAAGCTTCGTTTTTGTCTATTTAGATGACATCCTGATTTTTTCCCGAAGGACCCTGAGGCTCACCAGCAACACGTTCACCAAGTTCTTCAACGGCTGTTGGAGAATAATCTTTTTGATAAAGCTGAAAAATGTGAGTTCCATGCTGCCACAGTGTCTTTCCTTGGTTATATTATTGCACAGGGACAGTTACGTATGGACCCCTCCAAGGTCATGACAGTCACAGAGTGGCCTGTGCCCTCTAACCTGAAGCAGCTACAGCGTTTCCTGGAGTTTGCACATTTTTACAGACGTTTCATTCACAACTACAGCCGTCTGGCAGCACCTCTCACCACTCTCACCTCCACCTCCACTCCGTTCCACTGGACTCCTGAGGCAGAGGCAGCATTCCTGAAACTCAAGCGGCGCTTCACCTCCGCTCTGGTCCTTACTCAGTCCGACCCAGAACTCCAGTTCATCGTCGAGGTGGATGCCTCTGACACCGGGTTAAGTGCTGTTCTGTCTCAACGTTCCCCCTCTAGTCAGAAGGTCCACCCATGTGCATTCTTTTCCTGTAAGCTCTCACCTGCAGAGAGGAATTTTGACTTTAGAAACCAGGAACTCCTGGCAGTTAAGCTGGCTCTGGAGGAATGCGTCCTTGGCTGGAGGGCTCTGTAACCCCCTTCATCGTGTGGATTGACCATAAAAAAATGTCCTACATCCAGACCACCAAAAGTCTGAACTCCCGGCAAGCCAGGTAGGCCTTGTTCTTCGGTAGATTAAATTTCACACTCACTTATCGCCCTGGTTCAAAGAATACCAAGCCTGATGCCCTCTCTTGCCAGTTCAACACCGACAACACGGGTACCGAGCCAGAAGTCATTTGTGCCACCCACCTGCATCGTTGCCGCCGTCACCTGGGAGATCAAGTCTCGTATCCGCCAGGCTCAGCAGAACCAGCCTGACCCGGGTAACGGTCCTTGTAATGCTCTGTTTGTTCCAGATTGTGTTCGCTCTGATGTTCTTCAGTGGGGCCATTCTAACCACCTCACCTGTCACCCTGGTATGAACAGGACCCTCGCCTTCCGGACCCTCGCCTTCCGGACCCTCGCCTTCCGGACCCTCCGCTGGACGGGTTGGCTCTTCTACTGCATGGCAAGCTGCTATCACAAAGAGAGGAGAAATCAGAAGCAGGCTGTGGGGAATTGGTTTGAGGCTAGATGGCTGGCGGTTTGGCTGGCTGTTTAGCTGGCTGGTTGACTGACTGGAGAGATGGCTGACTGGAGAGATGCCTGGTGTGTGTACTTTTTGAGTCAGTCTGGGATGGTTTGTTTTGAGCAGACTGTAGAGAAGTAAATGACTTTTTCAAGTGTTTACAGTAATGTTTTCCTGATTCTCTCTTCACAGCAATAACTCATTTAACATACATTTTCTGAGGATTCACTGTAAAGGCATTTTAGCATAGCTGCTTCAGCCTAGATAATAATGTACAATTGTGATGAACATAAAAAGACCTGTAGCCCTGGGGGAAACTATAAACATTGTTCCATTTCTCTTCAGCTTCAGCTATTTTTCTGTAAACACTCATCTGCCTGACATTAGCCCTGAGCCAGAAGATTCTGATTATTATAAGCCTGGCTGTTTCAATCAGTTTTAATGGGCTGACACTGGAGAGTCATGCATGGAGCAAAACACCCACCCAATCAAGAGAAAGAACCTGGAAGGTGGCTGGTGAGAAGCCAGCCACACACACACACACACATATTGGCTTATCGAGATGGAAATGATCTTCTCCAGTCCATTCTACAGCAGTCTTCACTCTATATCTATAAATAGAAGGCTCACCTTGTGCTCTGGCTTTTCAATACATATAATTAATCTAACGGCTATAGCCACATAAATGGAACAAAATAATGGGATTGGTTTTACCCAATTTTGACCCAAATATATATTTTTTAAATAATATGAGAGAGTTTTATGCGGACAAAGAGTGTCCATGAACTGAGGGACTATTTGAAAGGAACTGATTTGCGAGGAAGAATGGAGTGATTATAGTGTCTATACACTGTAAAGGGATTTAGTTTGAGAAACCGGGGACCTCGCACTCAACTTTTACAGCTTTAAAGTTGTTCCCTGCTCCTTGCAGAGGACTTAAGCTTATCCTGTTGATGAAAAGACACTGTGCTTCCGAAGTGGCACCATATTGGCAAGCGCAATATTTTTGACCAGAATCCTATGCGGCCTTATTGTAGTGCACTATATAAGGAATAACGTGTAATTTCGTTACGCAACCACTTTATTTCTATGCGGTTCCAGTGTGAACTAGCAGTCCCTAGTAAAGCCTTAAGCCCTTTATAGCCCAGTTCCTTTCCGTGTTTTTCCACTCCTCTCTGCCTCCTCCTTTAGATGGACCCCTGGTCCCTACTGGTTACATCAGTGTCTGTCTGACCCCTTGTTTCGTACTGCAGGAAAAAAGAAACTCCTTCTTCTGGAAAAGCCCTTCATTAACATTTATGGGAAACCTCATGGCCCACTCTCGCTTTTTTCTTTTCCCCCTCCCATTAAAATAATTTTTAAAAACATACTTTCCTTTTTTCTTTCTTTTTCCATCCATATTCCACTCCCATAGTCTGTGTGTACATGGCTGCTTTGTTGGGAAATCCCTCCTCAATAGGCAGTTAGTTTGTACTATGGCTGGTTGGCAGAAAACTCCCCTTTTTCCCTTGGGGTACACATCCATCACATTCTTTGGAAAGTCTGTGTGTTGCCGTATGGTATTCTCTTACTGGAAAAGCACAAAGGTGTGTGTGTGTGTTTTCAAAACCATTGAATTGTTCTGGAGCAGAACAGAGAACAAATCGCTGGGAACACCTAAAAAATGAAATGAAATGGAAAAAGAAGGATTATACTGTCAGAGGGTAACTACAGTGAATGTATGGATTATCAACCCATGTTATTTGATGTTGAATTTATGATTTTCAGTGCTTCTGAACACTTACCGCTGGTGTAAGGTGACTGCCAATATGACTACAATGTCTTGTTATTTGGTCACCTTCTTCAAACTTCAAGCTCATTTATCTACAACACAACAGCAGACTGCTTGAATAAACATTGTTTCCATGTCATTTTAACCCCAAAAATCTGTGATGACGTTGAATCAAATTGGAAACTGATTGGATTTGCAAAAATCATCAACATGAGGGCATTGTCTTTTTTTCACCCATCTTTTAAAGTAAATCCAATGATGTGATTTGTGTTATAATTGTTTTGTTGAATTTATGTTAGTTGACAACCAAACCAAATGTAAATAAAAACTAGACGTTGAACTGTGGGATGAGTCTTTAACCTGATGCCAGAGTTTTTATATAGAGTCACACTTACAGTAGGGTTGACATTTCCTCTGAATGACTCAGTCAGTACCCTCTGAAGCCTGGTGTTTCCTCTGACCTCCATGGAGGGGGTTCCTCTCTCCCTTAGAAGCCCAGAACAGGCTAACCCTGCGTGGGCTGAGCTCCCCCACCTCCAGCTTCATTCTTCCAGGCATGGGAGGATGAGAGAGGAGAGGGGGATTCCTTTAGCGATTTGTATCACCCTTCTCCTCACCGATGACTCATCTCTCCCTCTCTCTCTTCCCCCTCTCCAGCTCTCCTTCTCTTGCGCTGTCTTTTTAAATACCAGTCTCCTTCTCCCATCTCAACTCTGATCCTCTCAAAGCATCAAAACATATATTTTTTAAATTTCCCTCTCTGGAAGGGTCATCTGGGGTCACATTCTAGGAGACATAAGTTCAGGAGAAATGTTTGTTTGGACATTCCTCGCATTCACCGCACGAGCTCTATGATTCAGTGTGTGCGCATGGGTGGTCCCGGGAATCAAACCCATTATCCTGGCGTTGCAAGTGTCATGGTCTACCAACTGAGCTACAGAGGACCACAGTGTTGAGTATTTGGTATGGTGGAGTCAGTCAGGACAGTGTTAAGTAATTCACTGCTCCACTACAGATGTGGGTGGTCCTGTGTAAGTGCCCAGGTAGGCCAAAGGTGGGCTGGGTGTAGAGTTTCCCTCCACTTTAGCCAGAGAAAGGAAAAGTAACCATACAGCTATAAGGGGGAGACTGAGTGGGTCCGCCTCTCGTGAAGTGCCTAGTAGGGCTGTGACGGTCATGTAATTTTGGATGATGGTTATTTGCCAGTAAAATTACCGCGGTCTCCGTAATAACCATTCGATTAGCCAAATATATACACTGAACAAAAATATAAATACAACATTTGGGGTGGCAGGTAGCCTAGTGGTTAGAGCATTGGGCCAGTAACTGAAAGGTTGCTAGATCAAATCCCCGAGCTGACAAGGTAAAAATCTGTCGTTCTGCCCCTGAACAAGGCAGTTGTTCCTAGGCTGTCATTGTAAATAAGAATTAACTGACTCCCAGAAGTGTTCCATATGCACAAAAAGCTTATTTCTCTCAAATTTTGTGAACAAATTTGTTCACATCCCAGCTATTCAAGGAGCTGATGAAACAGCATGATCATTACATAGGTGCACCTTGTGCTATGGACAATAAAAGGCACTTTTATAATGTACAGGTTTGTCACACAATACAATCCACAGATGTCTCAAATTTTGAGGGAGCGTGCAATTGGCATGCTGACTGCAGAAATGTCCACTAGAGCTATTGCCAGAAAATGTCATGTTAATTTCTCTACCATAAGCTGCCTCCAACGTTGTTTTAAAGAATTTGGCAGTACGTCGCACCAAAGTACATTCATCTCCAGGAGACAGAACACATCTCCTTCCTGAGCGGGATGATGGCTGTGTGGTCCCATGGTGTTTATACTTGTGTACTATTGTTTGTTCAGATGAACATGGTACCTTCAGGCGTTTGGAAATTGCTCCCAAGGATGAACCAGACTTGTAGAGGTCTACAATTTTTATTCTGAGGTCTTGGCTGATTTCTTTAGATTTTCCCATGATGTCACACAAAGAGGCACTGAGTTTGAAGGTAGGCCTTGTGTCATGCACAAATTACTTGTGTCATGCACAAAGCAGATGTCCTAACCGACTTGCCAAAACTGTAGTTTGTTAACTTCTTATGGCTGGGGGCAGTATTGAGTAGCTTGGATGAATAAGGTGCCCAGAGTAAACTGCCTGCTACGCAGGCTAATATATGCATATTATTAGCATATTATTAGTAGATTTCGAACGAAAACACTCTGAAATTTCAAAAACTGTTTGAGTGATGTCTGTGAGTATAACAGAACTCATATGGCAGGCAAAAACCTGAGAAAGAAATCCAACCAGGAAGTGGGAAATCTGAGATTGGTAGTTTTTCAACTCTTTGCTTATCGAATATACAGTGTCTATGGGGTCAAATTGCACTTCCTAAGGCCTGTGCATCATGAATTTGGATTACTGGGCTAAACGTGCGAACAAAAGGAGGTATTTGGACATAAACTATGGACTTTATTGAACAAATCAAACATTTATTGTGGAACTGGGATTCCTGGGAGTGCATTCTGATGAAGATCATCAAAGGTAAGTGAATATTTCTAATGTTATTTCTGACTTCTGTTGACTCCACAACATGGCGGATACCTGTATGGCTTGATTTGTTGTCTGAGCGCTGTACTCAGATTATTGCATGGTGTGCTTTTTCGGTAAAGCTTTTTTGAAATCTGACACAGCGGTTGCATTAAGGAGAAGTGTATCTATAATTCCACGCATATTAGTTGTATCTTTTATCAATGTTTATTATGAGTATTTCTGTAAATTGATGTGGCTGTCTGCAAAATCACTGGATGTTTTGGAACTACTAAACATAACGAGCTAATGTAAAGTAACATGAAGTCCTATGAGTGTCATCTGCTGAAGATCATCAAAGGTTAGTGATTCATTTTATCTATATTTCTGATTTTTGTGACTCCTCTCTTTGGCTGGAAAAATGGCTGTGTTTTTCTGTGACTAGGTGCAGACCTAACATAATCGTTTGGTGTGCTTTCGTCGAAAGCCTTTTTGAAATCGGACACTGTGGTGGAATTCACAACAAGTTTATCTTTAAAATGTTGTAAAATACTTCTATGTTTGAGGAATTTTAATCATGAGATTTCTGTTGTTTTGAATTTGGCGCACTGCACTTTCACTGGCTGTTGTCATATCAATCCCGTTAGCGGGATTCTTAACAAGAAATTTGTAGGGTGGTTGAAAAATGAGACCTAAGTGTATGTAAACTTCCGACTTCAACTGTATGTGTTTATATATATATATATATATATATATATATATATATATATATATATATCCAAGACCATAACCGTTTATATATATATATATATATATATATATATATATATATATATATATATATAAACACACACACACACACAGTATACACTCACCGGACAGTTTATTAGGTATTAGGCCGTGTCTCCAGCTCGCATAGCGTAGCAGCGACTTCGGAAATTGGCTCCCTGACTAATCTAGTGCTACTCATTGGACCCTATGATCACTTGACTGCACATGCCTATGCCTTGTCTATTGCTGTTTTGGTTAGTGATTGTCTTATTTCACTGTAGAGCCCCTAACCCTACCCAATATGCCTTAGGTAGCCCTTTTGTTCCACGCCCCCACACATGCGATGACCTCACCTGGCTTAACTGGTGCCTCTAGAGACAAAATCTCTCATCGTCACTCAATGCCTAGGTTTACCTCCACAATACTCACATCCTACCATACCCTTGTCTATACATTCTGCCTTGAATCTATTCTTCCGTGCCCAGATATCTGCTCCTTTTATTCTCTTTTCCGTACACACTAGAAGACCAGTTCTTATAGACTTTAGCCGTACCCTTATCCTACTCCTCCTCTGTTCCTCTGGTGATGTAGAGGTTAATCCAGGTCCTGCAGTACCTAGCTCCACTCCTACTCCCCAGGCGCTCTCATTTGTTGACTTTTGTAACCGTAAAAGCCTTGGTTTCATGCATGTTAACATTAAAAGCCTCCTCCCCAAGTTTGTTTTATTCACTGCTTTAGCACACTCCGCCAACCCTGATGTCCTAGCCGTGTCTGAATCATGGCTTAACTCTAACTAACATTTTCCGATAAGATATAACCGCCAATTGGGGCGGAGGTGCAATCTACTGCAGAGATAGTCTGCAGAGTCCTGTCATACTATCCAGGTCTGTGCCCAAGCAATTCAAGCTTCTCCTTTTAAAAATCCACCTTTCCAGAAACAAGTCTCTCACCGTTGCTGCTTGTTATAGACCCCCTTCAGCACCCAGCTGTGCCCTGGACACCATCTGTGAATTGATTGCCCCCCCATCTATCTTCGGAGTTCGTACTGTTAGGTGACCTAAACTGGAATATGGTTAACACCACGGCTGTCCTACAATCTAAGCCAGATGCCCTCAATCTCACACAAATTATTAAGGAATTTATCAGGTACAACCCTAAATCCGTAACCATGGGCACCCTCTTAGATATCATCCTGACCAACTTGTCCTCTAAATACACCTCTGCTGTCTTTAACCAGGATCTCAGCGATCACTGCCTTATTGCCTACGGCTGGCCATGCTTTCCACCTGCCAATGACTGGAACGAATTGCAAAAATCACTGAAGCTGGAGACTCATATCTTCCTCACTAACTTTAACCTGTCCAGGACTGGGAACCCCAGGATTTAGGATTTTTTCTGAATTTATTTGCAAATTATGGTGAAAAATAAGTATTTAGCCACCTACAAACAAGCAAGATTTCTGGCTCTCACAGACCTGTAACTTCTTCTTTAAGAGGCTCCTCTGTCCTCCACTCGTTACCTGTATTAATGGCACCTGTTTGAACTTGTTATCAGTATAAAAGACACATGTCCACAACCTCAAACAGTCACACTCCAAACTCCACTATGTCCAAGACCAAAGAGCTGTCAAGGGACACCAGAAACAAAATTGTAGACCTGCACCAGGCTGGGAAGACTGAATCTGCAATAGGTAAGCAGCTTGGTTTGAAGAAATCAACTGTGGGAGCAATTATTAGGAAATGGAAGACATACAAGACCACTGATAATCTCCCTCGATCTGGGGCTCAATGCAAGATCTCACCCCGTGGGGTCAAAATTACGCCAAAAACAGGACAAAGAATGCTGAGTTGCATCCAAAGAACACCATACCTACTGTGAAGCATGGGGGTGGAAACATCATGCTTTGGGGCTGTTTTTCTGCAAAGGGACCAGGACGACTAATCCGTGTAAAGGAAAGAATGAATGGGGCCATGTATTGTGAGATTTTGAGTGAAAACCTCCTTCCATCAGCAAGGGCATTGAAGATGAAAAGTGGCTGGGTCTTTCAGCATGACAATGATCCCAAACACACCGCCCGGGCAACGAAGGAGTGGCTTCGTAAGGTCCTGGAGTGGCCTAGCCAGTCTCCAGATCTCAACCCCATAGAAAATCTTTGGAGGAAGTTGAAAGTCTGTGTTGCCCAGCAACAGCCCCAAAACGTCACTGCTCTAGAGGAGATCTGCATGGAGGAATGGGCCAACTTACAGAAAACGTTTGACCTCTGTCATTGCCAACAAAGGGTATATAACAAAGTATTGAGATAAACGTTTGTTATTGACCAAATACTTATTTTCCACCATAATTTGCAAATAAATTAATTAAAATCCTACAATGTGATTTTCTGGATTTTTTTTCTCAGTTGGTCTGTCATAGTTGAAGTGTACCTATGATGAAAATTACAGGCCTCTCTCATCTTTTTAAGTGTGAGAACTTGCACAATTGGTGGCTGACTAAATACTTTTTTGCCCCACTGTATATATATTTTTATTGTTATGACGGTTATTTTATTTTCATGACAGTCTTCAATCATAATCATTGGTTACAAGGCTATACAGTAATTGTGCCAGCCTTAGTACCTAGTGCCTTCACATTCTAGGCCATTTTTAGAACTTCTCTTTCTTTAAAGATCAAAGGACCTTCAAAGGCATTATAGTCAGAATTGATGTCCCCCTTTTGAAGTTATCTTCTTTGGTACTATGGCCTACATGGTTGTCGTAAAAACCCTTCTGGTCACAGAATGTATCATTGTGTCAGTAGGATTTAATAGAGCCTATTGAAAGTGAATGCAAGCCATGTGTCTCCTGTAAAGAGGCCTGTTAAAAGTTGGAGTGACTGACCGCTGTGTGTGTGTGTGTGTGTGTGTGTGTGTGTGTGTGTGTGTGTGTGTGTGTGTGTGTGTGTGTGTGTGTGTGTGTGTGTGTGTGTGTGTTCACCCTCCCTGATGGGCTGACTGTTATTTTTGATTGGGCAGAGTCGGGGGGGGGGGGGGGGGGCGTAGAGAGGTGTGTGTGTGTCTTCACCCTCCCTGATGGGCTGACTGTTATTTTTGATTGGGCAGAGGCAGGGGGGGGGGGGGGCGTAGAGGGGTAGAGAGGTGTTGGAGAGATGCAGGAGGGCTAGAGGGGTGGAGAGATGTAGGAGGGCTAGAGGGGTGTAGGAGAGGTGGAGAGATGTAGGAGGGCTAGAGGGGTGTTGGAGAGGTAAGAGGGGTAGAGGGGGGTGGGAGGGGTAGAGAGGTGT